>NW_026061804.1:0-202500 GCF_023897955.1 Schistocerca gregaria | reverse complement strand
CGTGTGTGCCCCCCTTGTTGTGTAGTGTGGGTTGAACATGGTTCTTTACCGAGTGGGGGGGGGGGGGGGGGAATGGGATGGACGGATCCGTTGCTGTTGCTGTCACCGTCAAGACAACGCACGCACCCCTGTCCTACGAGAAGGTGTGTCAACCGGGGTTTCGGCAGTCGTGTGTGTAGGGGACGGGGAGAAGCAAAGTGGAGAGTGCGGCACGGGCAGAGAGTGGAATTGGGGCGCGTTGATGTTGGGAAACATCCCCCAAGGGTTGCGGGATGATGTGGCGGTGAGAGCGGGGGGCGGGGGAGAAAAGAAAAGCGAAAAAGAACTAAGGAAGAGGAGGAGGCGTGCGTGTGCGCAGTGGCGGGGCCCCAAAGACCTGTCGTGTGGTGTCGGCCGAACGCGAACGCGTGTGCGGGGCAGCGTCGGCACGGAGAGAGAGAGAGAGAGAGAGAGAGAGAGAGAGAGAGCGAGCTGGTCTGATGGGTATTTTTTTACCCCCTGTACTCGAAGGACCGGATCTGTCCTTGATCCCTGCCTTCTGTCTGATTATGTTGGGTAACAAAATGATGGGATGATAGGGTCTCTTGGGTGTGTGTAGATGTTTGTTGTTTGAGTGAGTGTTATGGTGTTTGTATTTTATTTTTGTTTATCATGGTATGTTGTAGTTTGTGGTGTTTTGTCGTGATGGGAAATGTCGTTCTTGGGTCGGGTGGATTTTGTCCCAGATTTCTGATGAGTGGGTGGTTCGAATCCGTGGTTTGGTGGGAAAAAAAAAAAAAAAAAAAAAACTTTATGGATTTTTCTTTGGATGATTTCCGGGATTTTGAGTATGTTATGGTTTGTGTATATGTCTCGGTTTGTCTGGTACCGGCCGGCATCAGCAGCAATTCTGAAGTATTTGTTGTGCACCCTTTTTTTTTACTCTTGTTATGTTGGTGTCTGCGGCCATTGACCAGATTTTCAGAGCCGTAAGTGATGGCTGGTTCCTATGACGGTTTTGAAGATTTTCTTTTTGGCGCGCATATTTATTCTGTTTCCTTTGATGATTGGGTACAGTCTGAATATTGCTGCTGCAGCCTTGTTACAAACGTGTGTAACATGGTCTCTAAATGTCAACCTCTTGTCCAGCTTGATGCCTAGATACTTTATTGTGCCTGACCATGGAAGATTGTTATTTCTGAGGCGTATATGCAGGTTAGGAGGTATTCTTTTTGAATGTGAATCGTATTGTATTGCTTGGGTTTTCTCCACGTTTATTGTTTTTTTTGGTTAGCCCATTTCTGGATGGATTGTAGGTGTTGCTCTATTTTTGTGACTCTATATTGCAGGTTAGAACTGCTGCGGTAGACTGCAGTGTCGTCTGCAAATAGTGACAAGTGTCCTCCCAGCTGTTTGTTTGTGTATATTGAGTAGAGAATGGGCCCCAGCACTGAGCCTTGCGGGACTCCAGCCTCTATGGATCTAGTGTTACTTGCCGCTCCTGGTACATGGACATAGAATGCTCTGTTGCGGAGAAAAGAAGCAATAATGTGGATGGGGCAGTTGTACTGGTGGAGCTTGTAGATAAGGCGTTATCCGAATGCTTTTCCAATGTCAAGCAGGACTGCTCCAGTACTGTGTCTAATGTTTCTGGCCTGACATATGTGCTCGACTAGTCTGGTCACCTGGTGGGTGGTGCTGTGTTCTTCGCGGAATCGGAATTGTTGTGGGATGATTATGTTGTTATCCTTTAAGAATTGAATTTCTTCAGTTCAGTTTGAATGAGCTTTCCGAGGACCTTTCCAAGGAAGTTGGCCTATAGTTTTGCGGAAATAATAAGTCCTTGTTTGGCTTTGGTAATGTGATGACTCGGGCCTGTTTCCAAGTAGTTTAGTCTGAAGCAAGCATTATATATTGATGTTAGATAGATAATTGATAGTTGCTGGAGGTAGGTGATGTAGTAGTTGCGGTTTGATGGAATCTGGGCCTGATGCCTTCTTAGGATGTGTGTATGTTTGTGATGTGATAAGATACGGGGTTTCTGCGTTTATTGGATTGTGAAAGATGTTCTGATCGGGGCACTTAGGATGCGGTTTTACCCTTCTGAGTACCATTTCCTGGTGGTCATCAGTTTCGTCATCTACCGCTTCTGGTGCTTGGAATTGCCTTTCTAGTGAATCCGCCAGTGCTTCAGCTCGGTCTGTGGGGTCGTTCCTTCCCCATGTAGATGTAGATGTAGATGTTTCGTGTTTAGTTTACGAGTTTTAAGAAATTTCCAGAATTTTTCCTGGTCCCTTTCTGCTTCTCGTAACGTTTCCTCCCACGCCTCGCTACGGTGGTTTTCGGAGCTCTCTTTTTGATCCTCCCGGCCAATTGCTCTGATTTTCGTCGGTCGGCTGGGTCCCTGTAGTTTCTGGCGCGCGCGGGCTGCGGTTGGCGCCTTTGGTGGCAACGGCCGGGGCAAGCAGCGGTGTGTGGTGTGGTGCGGGGCGGGCAGGGGCAGGGGCAGGGGCAGGGGCAGGGGCAGTGGCAGTGGTGGTTGACGGATGGCCTGGGGGCCGAAAAACGGGCCGGCCGGCGGACGGCGGACGGATGTTGAGAGAGGCGGCGCGCACGCGTCTCGCGCGGACACAGGCGCCACAGCGTTGATTGGAAGGAGGTGCGGTGCGGGGATGGGCCCAGGAAAAAAGACGGTCGTGGCCCCTGTCTTGGGTGCGTGTCGACGTCAGCACCGTCGGTGTGGTGTGGTGTGGTGTGGTGTGGGCAGGGAGGGGGGGAAAAGCGGGCTGCGGGCTGCGGGCTGCGGGCTGCGGGCTGCGGAGGGAATGGTGGTGGGGAGTAGGCACACATGTGGGCGGGCGCAAAATCGGCCGGTGCCCGTAAACCGCGGCGGGATATTGGGTGGAAAAGAGGGAAATTGTAGAAAGGAAAACAAGCGGAGGGGGCGAATGTGGTGGGGTGGGGGGACGGGCGGGGGCGAGGCGACAGCTTGCTTTTTCTTTTTCATTTTATTCTGTTGTAGTGTTTTTGTTTTTTTGTTTTTTTTGCGTGTGTGTGGCCTTGGAGAGGCTGGTCTTGTCTGGCTTACGCTTTGGGTGCGTGTGTTGGTACTTTTTCGTTTTTTCTTGTTCTGCAGAGCAGGGGCGGGGCGGTGGGAACGGCTGGCTGGCTGGCTGTGCCCAGAGGAGGAGGAGACGCTGGCGGCGGGCCCGGCTCCTGGGGCTGCTGTTGCATGCGCTGTGCAAAGAAAGGAAGAGTGGGTTTGTTTGGCTGGTGAAGTGCATTATTTAAGTGTGGGCTTGCCGGCCTGGCTCCGATGCGCAGGTAGATAGATGCCGGCGGCGACCGCAGGCAGGCAGGCGCGTTGTGTGTACAGAGGGACGAGCCATGTGTTTTGCAAGCAGGACGTGGCGTGCCGAGTGGAGAGGAGGCGGCGGCTCGGCTCGGTTCGGCCCGGCCCGGTCCGGCGGTGCCGCGCTGTTGTCGCGGACGTGAGCGCCCCCTGGCGGGCGGGTGGTTGGCGGCGGCGTGGTGGACGCGTGTGGCAGTTGTGTGCACGGGTTGCTTGGGCGAGTGAGCAGTGGCTGGCGGTGTTGGCGCGTCGTCGGGGAGGTACGTGTTGCGGCCGCGTCTGCTGCGCGCTGCGTCGTTGTGTCGACTGTGTGTGGGCGTGGGCACGTGTGCTCTGCCGAGGGCGTCGTAAAAAAGTGGGTCGCGGTGTGCGTGCGTAGCCCGTGATGATGTATTGTGCGTCGCGTCGTTGTGTGCGAAACGGATGCCGAGAGGTGTGTGGTAAGTGCGAAGCGCGAATGTGCGGCGTTTGGCGGTTTCGGTGTGTTTTCTGTTTTTGCGGCGTGAGAGTGGGGCTGGCTGGCTGGCTGGCTGTTGTTGGTTGCCTTGTGTGTGTAGGTTGATGGCGCGACGCGGAGGGGACGCCGTTTGCTGCGTGCCTTGCCTCGCGTGTGTTGGCGCGCCGTGCATGTGTTTGGGTCGCGGGGGCGGTGTTTTTGTTTGTATTTGGATTTTCATTTTTTGGCGTGTTGTGTCGTGTATGGCAAGGGCGAGAGGAGTAGTGCGGTAGTGGTAGTGCAGTAGTGTCGTTGCGGCACGGGCGTCTGGTGGGGCTGTGCGTCGTGGCGGGGAAGGTGTGTAGGTTGCGGCGATGCGGCGAGCCCAGCCCGTCGTTTGACGGTGTGCCGGGTGAGTTGCGCTGCGAATCGAGTGTGGCGGGAAGGGGAGCTGCGTGGCGCCTGCGTCCGTTGGCAGCAGGGGCTGTGCTTTTGAGAGTTTGTTTGATTTCGGGACGACGACGACGACGACGACGACGACTGGTTGGTTGGTTGGTTGGGTGGGGTGGCGTGCGCGTTTGTCGTACTGGGCGAGTCGATTGCCTGCCGGCTGGCGAAAGGTGCGCCGCCGCCCGTCTCGCGCTCTGTGTTTTTTTTTTTTTTTTTTTCTCTCTGTGTGTGTCGGCTGCGTTTTGTTTGCGGTGCGCGCGAAAACGGTGGTGCCGAAAGTGTGCCGGCGTGGCGTTGCGACCGCGACGAGCCGCGGGCGCGCCATTTGGCTGGTGTTGCGTGAAGAGCGGCTGTGTACGGGTAGTGGCTGTAGCCGTACGTGTACGTGCATCCGGCCCGGCCGCCAGCCCAGCCCAGCCCAGCCCAGCCCAGCCCAGCCGAGTCGGGTGAGCGGAGGCCGACACGTGGTGGTGCTCTGTGCTCTCTCGGCTCGGGGGGGTTTGTGTGTGTGCGTGTCTCGTTCGCTCTCCGGAATCTGCTTGTTCTGCTGATCCCCGCCTGTCGGCGTCGTTTATTTTTACTTATTTATTTTTTACCTGTTGTTTGTTTTTCGACGTCGTCTTGCAGTTTTGTCCTTTGCGGCGTGCCGACGACCCGCCGCGCGACCTTATGAAACCCCAAAGCGTGGCGTGGCGTGGCCGAGCCGCAGCAGCTAAGGGGGTGCGGCCGCCTCGACGCCTTAACCTCTCCTAAACTTCTTTAAGCCCCTTAACGCAGCCACCTAAACTAACGTAACCTAACCTAACCTAAGCTCTTAGGCCAACCCCCAAGTCGCCTTAACCTAACGTACGTGACCGCAACCTTAGCTTAACGCCTACGTTAAGACGTGACGTCACGTCAACGCTTAACCTAACCCTGACGCCTTCTTAGCCTAACCTGACGTAACCTAAGGTAAGGTAACCGTTGAAAGAAAGAAACCACCTTTGTTTTGACGTTGAGGCGTGTAAGGTCGGCTGTGAGGGCAGATTCGGTGTGTCTGTAGTTGGGGCTGGCTGGTAATTTATTTTGTTTGTTTGTTTATCGTTGTTTTGTTTTCGCCTGTGGCGGGGGGGTTGGCGCTCCGTCGGCCGGTGCCATGTTGCGCAGGCGGCGATCGTAAAAAAGTAAAAAAAAAAAAGAAAAAAGAAAAGAAAAATGTGTTGGAAGGGCTGTGGGTGTTGGCGGGCGAGGCGAGAGGAGGAGGACGGCCCGCGGCCGTGGCCCGACGGCTGCGGGCCGATCGGGAAAACGGCGGAAGGCGATGGGGCGGCGGAGGTGCGTTTGTGCACGGCCGTCATCGCCGCACGACTCGGCTCGTGTGGCTGTGGCGCCGGCCGCGGTGGCCGGGCTGCCGCGGCGACGGTGCGGGAGTTTTGACGAAGGTTTGGCCATTGTGGCGGGTCGTCGGCTGGGGCTGTGGGGGCGGCATTTGGGCGGGGGCGGCGATTCTCGGCGGGCCGACCCAGGCTGTGGCGCGCGGTGGCTGCAGTTTGGCCGTGGTTTGCGGCGCCGCCGCGGCGACTGGTTGGCGACCGTGGTGTCGGTGTGTGTAGCCCCATCCTCGGTGGTTTGAATGGCGCGGGTGGTTGCGGCGCAGGTTGGGGGCTGCTCCGCGCAGGCTGTCGGACGTTGGGCGGTAGCAAGCGCGGGAGGCGCGGCGCGGCGGCGCGGCGGCGCGCCGAGTGGCGGCCGCTCTCTCGGCCGTCCGCGCCCGCCCGCGACACTGGCTGGGCCAGGCGCGTGCGCGGCTATTCTCTGCTGCGCGCCCCTCGCTGTTGTGCGTCGTCGAAGGAGAGAAGGAAGCGAAACCAAGGGGAAAAAAGAAAAGAGAACAAGCAAAAGATGGCAGACCAGGCGGCTACGAACGAGACTGCCGCGGCACCCGCCGCCACCGGCACTACGAAGAAGGCCAAGTCTGCGTCGTCTGCGAAGAAGCCGCGCGCCAAGCCTGCGCACCCGCGCACCTCTGAGATGGTGACGGCCGCCATCAAGAGTCTGAAGGAGCGCGGCGGGTCGTCGCTGCAGGCGATCAAGAAGTACATTGCCGCGCACTACAAGCTGGACGCGGAGAAGCTGGCGCCCTTTATCAAGAAGTACCTCAAGTCGGCCGTCGTGGCTGGCGAGCTGGTGCAGACGAAGGGGAAGGGCGCGTCGGGCTCTTTCAAGCTTGCCGGCGCCGGCGGCGGGGCGGCCGAGGGCGGCAAGGCTCGTGGTGGCGGCGGTGGTGCGAAGAAGAAGCGCGCCGCTCCGGCCAGCAAGGAGAAGAAGGGGGCCCGTGCGGCCGGCGCAAAGAAGGCTGGCGGCGTGAAGGCGGCGACCGGTCGGAAGGCGGGCGCCGCCAAGAAGGCGTCTGCGGCGTCGGCCGCTCCCGCGGGTGCGAAGAAGGCGGCTGCGGCCAAGCCGGCCAAGGCCAAGTCGCCGTCGAAGGCGAAGAAGGCCGCCAAGGTTCCGACGAAGAAGCCGAAGGCGCCGCGCCCGAAGAAGGCGACGGCGACGCCGTCTAAGGCGAAGGCTTCGCCCAAGAAGAAGAAGTAAAAAGGGCAGGGAAGGGTTGGCGGTTGACACCGTCGCCTGGTGGCCGGCGCGCAACCAGAGGCTGTCGCGCGGTCCCGGACAAAAACAAAAACGGCCCTTCTCAGGGCCATCAAAGCACGTCGGGAAGGTGTTGATTGTCGTGTCGTGTCGTGGTCGGTCGGTTGCCTTGTTGTCTGTCTGTCTTGCTTGCTGGCGTTTGTTTGTTTCATGTGTGGATGGTGGTTGGATTGTGGGGTCGTTGGCGGGCGTGGGCGGCGGCGCGCGGCTGGTGTTACACAAAGTGTATTTTACTTTTACCTATTTATTTTGCGCCGCGTTTGTTTGTTTGTTTGTTTGTCTTGGTGGTGGTTTTGGAATAGTCTTTTTTGTTTTGCTTTGCTTTGCTTTGCTTTCCGGGCGTCACGTTTTGTGCCGTGGCCTGTGTGGGTGGCGCTATTGACGCTTGCGACTTGGTTCGGCCGGTGCGGTGCTTTTTTTTTTTTTTTTGGAAACGGCGGCGCCGGGCCGGGCCGGGGGTGGGACGACTGGACTGGAGAGTGAGTGGGGAACTAGTCGTTGCGACCGACAAAGTTTTGCTCGCGACGGAGAGACGTTAGTGGCCCTGAAAAGGGCCGTTTTGTGTTTGTTTGGCGGTGTGCGGGTTTAGGCGCGCTCGCCGCGGATGCGGCGCGCGAGCTGGATGTCCTTGGGCATGATGGTGACTCGCTTGGCGTGGATTGCGCACAGGTTGGTGTCTTCGAAGAGGCCGACGAGGTAGGCCTCGCTGGCCTCTTGCAGGGCCATGACTGCGGAGCTCTGGAAGCGCAGGTCGGTCTTGAAGTCCTGGGCGATCTCGCGCACTAGGCGCTGGAATGGCAGCTTGCGGATGAGCAGCTCTGTGCTCTTCTGGTAGCGCCTGATTTCTCGCAGGGCGACGGTGCCCGGCCTGTAGCGGTGGGGCTTCTTGACGCCGCCGGTGGCGGGCGCGCTCTTCCTCGCCGCCTTGGTGGCGAGCTGTTTGCGCGGCGCCTTTCCGCCGGTGGACTTGCGGGCCGTTTGCTTTGTCCGGGCCATGGCTACTGCGGATGCGGATGCGGCGTGGAGGATATGCGTGCGCGACGGCGTCCGGTGCTGCCTTGACAACGGGCCCGCGCGCCACGCCACGCCACGCCACGCTGCACAGGAGAGGGTGGTCCCTCGACTCGTATAGGAAGTACTAGCGCTGGCGCGCTTCGCCTTCCTCTTGACGGGTGGTGAAGAAGTGGAATTGGCGGTATGGTTTGCTTGACGTTGTGCATTTTGGGTTTTTTTTTTTTTTTTTTTTTTTTTTTTTTTTTTTTTTTTTTTTAATAAGATGAAAGAATAGTGAGAGGGATAGTTAGAGAAGCAGGAAAACGAAAGGCCCAATTGACTGGCCGTTGCACGGTAATTAACAGTAACAGGTGACAGAACAGTAAAAGGAATAGTGAGAGATAGAGGAAAACGAACGGCTCCATTGACTAGCCGGAAAAGAAACGTTGAGTGACAGACGAAAGAATAGTGAAAGATGACAGGAAGAGGATGAAGAAAACGAAAGGCCTTCGTCCTGGCCAGATCTTCTTGGCGACGGCGATGACGGTGGCGGCAGATATTTCAGGATGGTGTGACAAAAAAGGTGAAGTGGTAGGAAGAGGAAGAAGTAACAGGACGGGGGGGTGGATGGGAGGTGTCAGGGGGGGCGGGAAAGGAGGTCGGGCCAGCGAGTGGTGGCCAGGCGATGGAGGCGGGTGCCAAGAGAGACAATGAGTGGATTGGGAGAATGACGGGATTGGTCATAGAAGGAGATGGCGGAGGATCGGACACGGTCTTGAAGGAGGGGGATATTGGCAAGGAGGTGAAGTTCACGGGTTGGGAAACGGTAAGGGAGGCGAAGGGCAATTCGAAGGGCACGATTCTGTACTGTCTGCAGGCGGTGGAGATGCGTAGGCGCGGCATTGCCCCACACAACCGAGGCATACTCCAGGAGGGGGCGGATGAGGGATGTGTAGAGGAGGAGGGCAAGAGGAATGGGAAGGGTAGAGGTAGGGTTCATAAAAGGGTAGAGTTGGCCGATGCGCCCCAAGGCCTTCCGCCGGATGGCCTCTATGTGGGGACGCCAGGTGAGGGCCCTATCCAGGGTGACCCCCAGGTACATAGCTGTTCTGGCCCAGGGGGCGGGGGTGCCGAGCACAGTGACAGGGGGATAGGCGACCGGCCACCGCCGCCGACAAATGATGAGTGCCTGCGTCTTTGCCGGGTTGAAGGCCAGGCGCCAACGTTTGGCATAATCGACAACAGAGTCGATGGCCTGTTGTAGTTTCTGCCGGAGGAGCGCCTTGCTCCGGGAGCGAGCAAAAACCGCGGTATCATCCGCATACAGGGCGAGATGCACACGAGGCACGGTGGGCGTGTCAGCTGTGAACAGACTGTATAGAACAGGGCCGAGCACGCTCCCCTGTGGAACACCCGCCCTGATACGACGCCTGGTGGAGGTACCTCCCGGGATCCGGACATGGAATGTACGACCTTCTAAGTAGGTGGCGATGAGGCGCACATGGGAGATGGAGAAGCCGTGCCCGAAGAGCTTGTAAAGTAGCCCCTCGTGCCAGACAGAATCGAACGCCCGGGAGACATCGAGGAAGACGGCCCCGAAGTACTCCCGACGCTCAATGGCCTCCAGTGCTTCCTCAACAAGACGGAGGAGTTGGTGGGTGGTGGAGTGTCCTCGCCGGAAGCCAAACTGAACGTCGGGGAGTACCCGCTCCCGAGCGACGTGGATCAGGACACGTTTGAGATACAGCCTCTCAAACAGCTTGGAGAGGGCGGGAAGGAGGCTGATGGGACGATAGCTGGAAGGGGATCGAGGGTCTTTCCCAGGTTTGGGGATGGCAATCACCTCCGCGTGTTTCCACACGGAAGGAAACTGCCTAGAGGAGAGGATGGAATTGAAAGTAGAAGTAAGGACGGGAACAGAGGCTGGGGGAAGCTGCTTGAGAAGCTGATTGGTGAGTCTGTCTGGGCCACCGGCTTTTCGGGAGTGGAGGGACTTAAGCTCCCGGGCAATCTCCTCATCCGTGACGGGGGTGATATGGTCTTCTGGATCCTGGGCGGTGAGGAACTGGTGGACTCGTGCGGTGACCATTTGGATATGGTCGGGGTCAACGGGGTCGGTGACAGGGGTGAAGCTGCGTGCGAACACATCAGCCAAGGCATTGGCCTTAGCATCAGGATCGCACACAGCCTCAGCGCCGACCAGGAGGGGGGGAATTTGCGGGCGTTTGTGGATGATGCGGGAGACCAGGCGCCATGCGGATGCATCGCTCAGGTCAAGGGCGGAGATTTTTCGCTCCCAGTCCTGACTGCGGTGGGTCTGAATGGCAGCACGGATCTCCCGCTGCATGCGATTTATCCGGCGCTTAGTGGCAGGGTCTCGTGTTCTTTGCCATTCGCGGATGACCCTGTTTTTCTCGGTGATGAGTGCGCGGAGGGCTAGGGGGAGAGGGCGCACATGGGTCGGAGGGCGCGGGGGATGTGGAGGCGTTGCTGCAACTGCAGCAGTGATGGCGGCGTCCGTGAACTGTGCGAGGGTGAGGTCAGCCCCCACCCTAGCGGCGTCGGGTATGGTAGGGAGTGCTGCCTCGACCCGTCTCCGATAAGACGCCCAGTCGATGCCACGGAGGTCCAAGGTGTCACGTGGTGGCACTAGGGAGCCGAGGGCCCGCGCGCCCCGGGTGCTGCGCTTATATGCCCTCGGTGCGCGGTGGTGGGGGGAGGGGAGGGCGGGCCGCGGGGCCCCAGAGTCTATATAGGGGGGCGGCGCGCGCGCTGGGCGCCACAACCGTAGCCGACTCGCTAGCGCCGGGTGAGGAGCTTGCCTTGCTTTCTGTTTTTTATATTATTGTGGTTGAGACGCTTGAAGAAGAAGAAGAATGACAGGCCGCGGCAAGGGAGGAAAGGGGCTCGGCAAGGGTGGCGCCAAGCGGCACCGCAAGGTGTTGCGCGACAACATCCAGGGCATCACGAAGCCCGCGATCCGCCGCCTGGCGCGCAGGGGCGGCGTGAAGCGCATCTCTGGTCTGATCTACGAGGAGACGCGCGGAGTGCTGAAGGTGTTCCTGGAGAACGTGATCCGCGACGCGGTGACGTACACTGAGCACGCCAAGCGCAAGACTGTGACGGCCATGGACGTGGTGTACGCCCTGAAGAGGCAGGGGCGCACCCTGTACGGTTTCGGCGGTTAGGCGGTGTGAGACCGAAGGAAGGAAGGAAAGAGAGATTGAAAAACGGCCCTTTTCAGGGCCACCACAGTGTTCGGAAGTTGAAAAGTGCGAAAGAGTCTGTGTTGCTGGTTTTTCTTTTCCTTTTTTAGTCTACTTGGCCTTTTAGTTTTGTTTGGAGTTTTTTTGACGTGGTGTGCGGTGCGGTTGGGAGGGAAGGAAGCGTGCCCTTGCGTTGTGTGAGCTCCCTCCTTCCTTCCTTCCTTCCTTCCTTCCTTCCTTCCCCTCCCTCTTTGCTTGTATGCTTCTTGTCGGTGGATGGGCTGTGTGTTGCGGCGCGGCTGAGTGCCGAGGGGTTATTTTTGAGGTGTGTTGTTGTGCGCCACGTGTGCTGGTTAATGGTCGCGAGACTGTGCGTGCGTGGAGTGGAGTGGAGGAGGTGGCCAAGTACGTGTGTACAAGATGGCGGCGCCTGTGTGTGTAAGAAGGAAAAAAAACCGTACACACAGAGAGAGAGAGAGAGAGAGAGAGAGAGAGAAGTGGTGCGACGAACGACTGGAATTCTGCTTTGGACGTAGGTTTGTGTGGTGGCCCTGAAAAGGGCCGATTGTGTTTTGTTTTTGAGCCGAGGCGGCAAATGGCGCGCTGCGTGCCAAGGGAGCACGCGGCGGTTGCCGATTGCGCTGTCTCTCTTTTAGGCCTTCTTCTCGGTCTTCTTTGGCAGCAGGACGGCCTGGATGTTGGGCAGGACACCTCCCTGTGCGATGGTGACGCCCGACAAGAGCTTGTTGAGCTCCTCGTCGTTGCGTATGGCGAGCTGCAGGTGGCGCGGGATGATGCGCGTCTTCTTGTTGTCGCGGGCCGCGTTTCCGGCCAGCTCGAGCACCTCAGCCGCGAGGTACTCCATGACGGCGGCGAGGTAGACGGGCGCCCCGGCGCCGACGCGCTCGGCGTAGTTTCCCTTGCGCAGGAGGCGGTGGATTCTGCCGACCGGGAACTGGAGCCCAGCCCTGCTTGAGCGGGACTTTGACTTGCCCTTGACTTTGCCTCCCTTTCCGCGTCCGGACATGGCGATGGGCTAGTTTCGAAAGAAGCGAGAAAGAAAAGCACAACGCCCCAAACGGTGCGAGCCGCAGCGAGTCGAGCAGCGGAGTGCGTGCCGGCGCCGGCGGGGTGGGGGTCCTTTATGGGCTCGGGTGCGGCGGCCGGTTGCGCGCGCGCCCCATTGGTCGGCGGCCGCAGCAGGGCGAGCTGGTAAAGGTGCGGCGGCGGCGTGCGGCGGGCACTAAACCCAGTAGTGTTCAATGATCTCGACTCTGACCACAACCCCGTAGGCCTAGAGCTAGCTGGTGCCAGACACAAAGGAGCGGACAAGGCCTTCTACACTTACGAAACTGACTGGAACGAATACAAGACTCTCGTTGACCTTCACACCACAGAACCCGCTAGGCTCAATAACCGAAGGGACATAGATAATGCAGTGGAGCACTTTACCGACATTTTAAAAGTCTGTAGCAGGCAAACAACCACTAGGACTAGACACCTGAACAGGCGCCAAGACCTGCCAGAGGAAATACAAGAGCTGCTTCGCACTAAACGCCGCTTCAGGAAACGTTGGCAGGCCTACAGAGACCCCATAGACAGGCGCATAGCGAGCAGCCTTGCTCAAGAAGTGAGGGTCCACCTGCAAGAGTACAGAAGCGCACGCTGGGAGCAGACACTACGGGAAACACAAGACAACCCACAGAAATTTTGGCGAATCGTAAAGTCGCGTAAGGAGACGACAAAATCCATCAAACCGCTCCACGGAGAAAATGGGCTTGTCTATGATCCCCCTGAAAAAGCAGAAGCTATGGCCAACTCGCTAGAGCTACAGTTTCGTGAAAACATAATTGACGACGAAGACGCCGACGAGCACGAAGAGAGAGTAATCCGCACAGTCCCAGGAATCCTGAGAAGACGCCCCGAGACCGTATTTGAGCCTGTGTCCTGCCAAACAGTCTGCTCAACCATAAACGGGATCGGTAACTCCAAATCCCCGGGCCCCGACGGCATAAAGCCACTACAGCTCAAACACCTTCCCGACTCAGCTTTCCTTTACCTAACCAACATCCTCAACGCCTGCCTGAAACACAACCACTTCCCATCGGCATGGAAGATAGCCAAAGTCATCACACTTCCCAAACCTGATAAAAATCCCCTCTTTCCCCAGAATTACAGACCCATATCCCTCCTATGCATACTAGGCAAAGTCCTCGAGCAACAAATCCTGAAGCCACTCCAAACCTTCCTCACCAAAAGGAATATCACCATCCCTGAGCAATTTGGTTTTCGTGCCGGACACAGCACAATCTCACAGGCCACCCGGGTGGTGGAGCAGATCTGCAAGGCTAGGGCAAACAGGCACAGTACAGGGGCAGTCTTCTTAGACATAGAGAAGGCCTTCGATCGTGTCTGGCACGACGGCCTAATTTATAAGCTCCACCAGTATGACTGTCCCCAGCATCTGCTGAAGATCCTCCACTCGTTTTTAAGCAATAGAAAATTCTTTGTGTATATGGATAGATTTAAGAGTAGTATTAAGACAATCGAGGCAGGAGTGCCCCAGGGTTCTGTCCTGGGACCCATCCTGTATAGTTTGTACACAAACGACATACCAAAGCGGGACAGCACCCATCTAGCCCTCTTTGCCGATGACACAGCTATTTACGCCAGCCACCCGAACCCCAATTACATCGTCCTAAACATTCAGAGGCACCTTGACCAGATCACGCAATGGTGCAACTTCTGGAAAATCAAAGTAAACCCAACCAAGTGCAATGCAATTATGTTCACAACCAGGAGAAGGCCACCCAACCGTCAACTCTCCATCGATGGAAGGGACCTTCCCTGGAGTGACACAGTAAAGTACCTTGGTCTGAAAATAGACAGCAAACTTCTATGGAATGGACACATAGCTGACGCATGTAATCGGGGTTCGGCTAGGCTCTACCAGTTATATCCATTGCTGAAGGGCAACGGACTGACCACCGAAGTAAAGCTAAAAATCTGGAAGATGGTGGTCCTTCCTGCAATACTTTATGGCTGTGAGATCTGGGGCATGGCCGCAGACACTCACCTCAGAAAAGTACAAATACTTCAAAACAAGGCTCTCAGGATAATCACAGACGCACCCTGGTTCGTACCTAACACACTCATTCACTTAGACACAAACACACCCACAATCACCACAGTCATCCAGCAAAGAACACAGTCTTTCTACACAAACGCAGAAAACTCACCATACGAGACCATCACTAGCTTGGGATCTGACCCACTACTTATTAACTACAAACATCCTAAAAACACACTAACCAGACACTTTAGGTACTAAGTCACAATAAAACATAAACAAAATACACAAAAAAAAAAAAACACAAAGAAAATAACTACAAAAAATGTTAAAACCAAACAAAACCATGATTCTAGAAACCCTAGCTGAGACAGAAGGCATTAAGGCAAAAGCCACAGGACCTTTAAATACCACATGGGCAGATGCCCAGACATGAGCAACGCCGGCGGGTGCCACTGTGTGGGGAGACGCTGACTGGAGCGGAGCGCTTGACTGACTGACTGCGCGTGCCTGCCTGCCTGTTTGTTCGTGATGCCGCCCAAGACTAGCGGGAAAGCCGCCAAGAAGGCTGGCAAGGCGCAGAAGAACATTTCGAAGGGCGACAAGAAGAAGAAGCGCAAGAGGAAGGAGAGCTATGCCATCTACATCTACAAGGTGCTGAAGCAGGTGCACCCTGACACGGGCATCTCTTCGAAGGCGATGAGCATCATGAACAGCTTCGTGAACGACATTTTCGAGCGCATTGCGGCCGAGGCTTCTCGCCTGGCGCACTACAACAAGCGCTCGACCATCACGTCCCGCGAGATCCAGACCGCTGTGCGGCTCTTGCTGCCTGGCGAGCTGGCCAAGCACGCGGTGAGCGAGGGCACGAAGGCGGTGACCAAGTACACGAGCTCCAAGTAAGGAGGTGGCTCTTGGAAATGGGAGGCTCGTCCGCGGCGCGGCGAAGGAAAGAGAAAAAAAAAAACGGCCCTTTTCAGGGCCACCAAAATGCCTTTGCGGGAAGGGCGGAATTGTTGTTGTTGTGAGCGGGTGGACGGGCGGCACAGCTGTAGCTGTAGCTTGTGGTGTGGTGCGGCGCCGGCGCCTTTGGTTTTGGTGTGACGTTGGGGATACGCACTTTAGCCACAGCCGGGTCGTGGGCGTGGGTGTTTCGAGACGTGTTGGTGTTAGGGGGGCGGATCGCTGGAGTTGGCTTGTTTGATATATATTTTTGTTTTTGTCCCCTTTGTATGGTATGGCCGGAGGTGTGGAACGGAAAGCAAACCGCGACTGTCGGATGTCACACCGTTGGTGGCGAGGGTGAGAAACACGTTGCCGCCTACAGCTGCTTCTACGCCGAGCGGGTGCGTTAAGTTAGTTGGTTGGTTGGGCGACGTAAAAGTGGAGCGTGGAGGTGTGTGTGAACGTGAGGTGACACGCATTGTATTGCATTGTATTTGTACGCGCGAGGTGAGTTAGGAGACCACGCGCCACGACGTATGGTGCCCTCTTTCGACCTGACGTCTGACGTCTGGTTTTTGTTTGTGGAGGCGGTGTCGTCATTCTGGATGTACGTGTATTTTCCGCTCAGTTGAGTGAGGTGACGCGAGACGACGGCGTCGGTGGTGTTTTTGTTTTGTTGTTGGCGCCCCGGGGATGAAGAGGGGCACCCGACGGTAACGAGAGGTTGCACTTTGTGATCGGTCGAATGTCCGGGGAGCGAGGAATAGGGTGGGGGGTTGAAAAGAAACGCCAGTGTAGGGCAACGGGACGGTGAACGTTCCCGTGGTGTCGGAGGTGTGCAGTGGGGGGGAGGAAAAAAAAAAAAAAAAAAGCGCGTAACGGCGCGGCTGCCGTGGTGGAAACGTTCTCTCCAACTGTGGTGGTGTCCCCTGTGTGTTTTGTTGTTCTCTATATCGTGTGTCCCCTCGCACAAGACGCTCTCTGGGCGGGTTTGATTCATTCATTTTTGCATTGTCACGTAGCGTAGAATGGTGGAATGCGCAAGAGTTGAGTGAGACTGGCGACGGTATATGGTCTGAGCAGCGTCAGCTGCACTGCACACTCCCCGGAAAAGAATCTTGGATGCCGTGCTAACTGAAATTTGGTGGACGGGGTTCTCAAGGCCTGTTTTCCTATTTTGTTGTCTGTCTGTAGTTAAGATGGTGAAATGACGTCGAAGAAGCAGTATTGTGCTCACAGAAACGGAAACAAACTGTTATGGAAATGCCCTAGTTTGATGAAAGGAAATGTGTGTTGAATATACAGGATGGTAAAGACCAAGTGCGTTGAAAGAAACGTTGTGAAGGAACGAACGTTCCCTGAATTGGTTTCTTTTTGTTCCCGAGTTGTGTACAATGGACGACGGTTGTGCCATATCGCAGCATTGCATCATCCCCAGGTTTTATTTCAATTGAGCGATAAAAAAAGGAAAAAGAGAAGAACAAGAACACTATCGAAATGGTCTATGGTGTGTGACCCACAATTGTTGTCTTTAAATCACTTACCCAACCATGTCGTAAAAATATTTATTTATTTATTTTTTTTTTTTTACAGTGGCTGCCCAATGACCTAGATGTAACAGAGAGAGAGAGAAACACATGGCGTGTCAGATGTTTGTTTTCTTTTCCCCCCCGTCAAGTGGCAAATGCGAACACCGTCAGCTGTAATTGACGATCGACACTAGTATGGCGCGAAAAGGGGGTGCGACCTGTGCAGTTGTGGGTGAAACTTTGGGTGATGGGCTGTCATGCGGCATCGCGTGCGTTCATTACCCCTCGGCGGCGGCGGCGGCGCCGCAGCTCCGTCCAGCTCGCGCTCTCGGAAACAACCCTCTCGTAATGCCGCGTCTCCTCCGTCACTGCAATTTTCAAAGGGAAACCTGTGTGGCCGGTGGGGGTGTGTCAACCGTTGGGCTCAAGCTCCGCCGACAAAAAGTGTTGAGTGTATCCAGTGTGAGAGAGGTTGACGCTTTTCGTGGTGTGTGTGTGGCAATGTTTTGAAAAGTTTGCAACGTACGTTAAGAAGTGTTGACGCTGAAACTTGCGGGCTGTGTGGCCCTGGTGGTTGGCTGGCTGGAGACGCGGGCGTGTCCAGTCGGTCGGTTGTTGTGGCTGAAAGGTACGTATACGGTTCCGCCGTCCCGTCGGAACTGCGTCTGTCTGGAAGGTATGACGTGACGTGCAGTTTTTATTAGGTCAGCCTTGTTGTGTATTGTTCCATTTGTTGCTCACTCGTCACCCGTATTTGGTGTGGCGATGTATGTGGACGTACTGCTGGATCAGTGTCAGGGTTTCCGTGGGAGGTGTTGGTTGGGTTGGATTTGCCTGACACGGCTGAGTCCGCAATTGGCCTGCCGTTCGTTGATGTGATATGTGGGTTCTGAGGAAGAATGTGTACGAGATAGTTGCCCTGCCCTGCCCTGCCCTTTCTTTCGCGTTCGTGTGTGCCCCCCTTGTTGTGTAGTGTGGGTTGAACATGGTTCTTTACCGAGTGGGGGGGGGGGGAATGGGATGGACGGATCCGTTGCTGTTGCTGTCACCGTCAAGACAACGCACGCACCCCTGTCCTACGAGAAGGTGTGTCAACCGGGGTTTCGGCAGTCGTGTGTGTAGGGGACGGGGAGAAGCAAAGTGGAGAGTGCGGCACGGGCAGAGAGTGGAATTGGGGCGCGTTGATGTTGGGAAACATCCCCCAAGGGTTGCGGGATGATGTGGCGGTGAGAGCGGGGGGCGGGGGAGAAAAGAAAAGCGAAAAAGAACTAAGGAAGAGGAGGAGGCGTGCGTGTGCGCAGTGGCGGGGCCCCAAAGACCTGTCGTGTGGTGTCGGCCGAACGCGAACGCGTGTGCGGGGCAGCGTCGGCACGGAGAGAGAGAGAGAGAGAGAGAGAGAGAGAGAGAGAGCGAGCTGGTCTGATGGGTATTTTTTTACCCCCTGTACTCGAAGGACCGGATCTGTCCTTGATCCCTGCCTTCTGTCTGATTATGTTGGGTAACAAAATGATGGGATGATAGGGTCTCTTGGGTGTGTGTAGATGTTTGTTGTTTGAGTGAGTGTTATGGTGTTTGTATTTTATTTTTGTTTATCATGGTATGTTGTAGTTTGTGGTGTTTTGTCGTGATGGGAAATGTCGTTCTTGGGTCGGGTGGATTTTGTCCCAGATTTCTGATGAGTGGGTGGTTCGAATCCGTGGTTTGGTGGGAAAAAAAAAAAAAAAAAAAAAAACTTTATGGATTTTTCTTTGGATGATTTCCGGGATTTTGAGTATGTTATGGTTTGTGTATATGTCTCGGTTTGTCTGGTACCGGCCGGCATCAGCAGCAATTCTGAAGTATTTGTTGTGCACCCTTTTTTTTACTCTTGTTATGTTGGTGTCTGCGGCCATTGACCAGATTTTCAGAGCCGTAAGTGATGGCTGGTTCCTATGACGGTTTTGAAGATTTTCTTTTTGGCGCGCATATTTATTCTGTTTCCTTTGATGATTGGGTACAGTCTGAATATTGCTGCTGCAGCCTTGTTACAAACGTGTGTAACATGGTCTCTAAATGTCAACCTCTTGTCCAGCTTGATGCCTAGATACTTTATTGTGCCTGACCATGGAAGATTGTTATTTCTGAGGCGTATATGCAGGTTAGGAGGTATTCTTTTTGAATGTGAATCGTATTGTATTGCTTGGGTTTTCTCCGCGTTTATTGTTTTTTTTGGTTAGCCCATTTCTGGATGGATTGTAGGTGTTGCTCTATTTTTGTGACTCTATATTGCAGGTTAGAACTGCTGCGGTAGACTGCAGTGTCGTCTGCAAATAGTGACAAGTGTCCTCCCAGCTGTTTGTTTGTGTATATTGAGTAGAGAATGGGCCCCAGCACTGAGCCTTGCGGGACTCCAGCCTCTATGGATCTAGTGTTACTTGCCGCTCCTGGTACATGGACATAGAATGCTCTGTTGCGGAGAAAAGAAGCAATAATGTGGATGGGGCAGTTGTACTGGTGGAGCTTGTAGATAAGGCGTTATCCGAATGCTTTTCCAATGTCAAGCAGGACTGCTCCAGTACTGTGTCTAATGTTTCTGGCCTGACATATGTGCTCGACTAGTCTGGTCACCTGGTGGGTGGTGCTGTGTTCTTCGCGGAATCGGAATTGTTGTGGGATGATTATGTTGTTATCCTTTAAGAATTGAATTTCTTCAGTTCAGTTTGAATGAGCTTTCCGAGGACCTTTCCAAGGAAGTTGGCCTATAGTTTTGCGGAAATAATAAGTCCTTGTTTGGCTTTGGTAATGTGATGACTCGGGCCTGTTTCCAAGTAGTTTAGTCTGAAGCAAGCATTATATATTGATGTTAGATAGATAATTGATAGTTGCTGGAGGTAGGTGATGTAGTAGTTGCGGTTTGATGGAATCTGGGCCTGATGCCTTCTTAGGATGTGTGTATGTTTGTGATGTGATAAGATACGGGGTTTCTGCGTTTATTGGATTGTGAAAGATGTTCTGATCGGGGCACTTAGGATGCGGTTTTACCCTTCTGAGTACCATTTCCTGGTGGTCATCAGTTTCGTCATCTACCGCTTCTGGTGCTTGGAATTGCCTTTCTAGTGAATCCGCCAGTGCTTCAGCTCGGTCTGTGGGGTCGTTCCTTCCCCATGTAGATGTAGATGTAGATGTTTCGTGTTTAGTTTACGAGTTTTAAGAAATTTCCAGAATTTTTCCTGGTCCCTTTCTGCTTCTCGTAACGTTTCCTCCCACGCCTCGCTACGGTGGTTTTCGGAGCTCTCTTTTTGATCCTCCCGGCCAATTGCTCTGATTTTCGTCGGTCGGCTGGGTCCCTGTAGTTTCTGGCGCGCGCGGGCTGCGGTTGGCGCCTTTGGTGGCAACGGCCGGGGCAAGCAGCGGTGTGTGGTGTGGTGCGGGGCGGGCAGGGGCAGGGGCAGGGGCAGGGGCAGGGGCAGGGGCAGTGGCAGTGGTGGTTGACGGATGGCCTGGGGGCCGAAAAACGGGCCGGCCGGCGGACGGCGGACGGATGTTGAGAGAGGCGGCGCGCACGCGTCTCGCGCGGACACAGGCGCCACAGCGTTGATTGGAAGGAGGTGCGGTGCGGGGATGGGCCCAGGAAAAAAGACGGTCGTGGCCCCTGTCTTGGGTGCGTGTCGACGTCAGCACCGTCGGTGTGGTGTGGTGTGGTGTGGTGTGGGCAGGGAGGGGGGGAAAAGCGGGCTGCGGGCTGCGGGCTGCGGGCTGCGGGCTGCGGAGGGAATGGTGGTGGGGAGTAGGCACACATGTGGGCGGGCGCAAAATCGGCCGGTGCCCGTAAACCGCGGCGGGATATTGGGTGGAAAAGAGGGAAATTGTAGAAAGGAAAACAAGCGGAGGGGGCGAATGTGGTGGGGTGGGGGGACGGGCGGGGGCGAGGCGACAGCTTGCTTTTTCTTTTTCATTTTATTCTGTTGTAGTGTTTTTGTTTTTTTGTTTTTTTTGCGTGTGTGTGGCCTTGGAGAGGCTGGTCTTGTCTGGCTTACGCTTTGGGTGCGTGTGTTGGTACTTTTTCGTTTTTTCTTGTTCTGCAGAGCAGGGGCGGGGCGGTGGGAACGGCTGGCTGGCTGGCTGTGCCCAGAGGAGGAGGAGACGCTGGCGGCGGGCCCGGCTCCTGGGGCTGCTGTTGCATGCGCTGTGCAAAGAAAGGAAGAGTGGGTTTGTTTGGCTGGTGAAGTGCATTATTTAAGTGTGGGCTTGCCGGCCTGGCTCCGATGCGCAGGTAGATAGATGCCGGCGGCGACCGCAGGCAGGCAGGCGCGTTGTGTGTACAGAGGGACGAGCCATGTGTTTTGCAAGCAGGACGTGGCGTGCCGAGTGGAGAGGAGGCGGCGGCTCGGCTCGGTTCGGCCCGGCCCGGTCCGGCGGTGCCGCGCTGTTGTCGCGGACGTGAGCGCCCCCTGGCGGGCGGGTGGTTGGCGGCGGCGTGGTGGACGCGTGTGGCAGTTGTGTGCACGGGTTGCTTGGGCGAGTGAGCAGTGGCTGGCGGTGTTGGCGCGTCGTCGGGGAGGTACGTGTTGCGGCCGCGTCTGCTGCGCGCTGCGTCGTTGTGTCGACTGTGTGTGGGCGTGGGCACGTGTGCTCTGCCGAGGGCGTCGTAAAAAAGTGGGTCGCGGTGTGCGTGCGTAGCCCGTGATGATGTATTGTGCGTCGCGTCGTTGTGTGCGAAACGGATGCCGAGAGGTGTGTGGTAAGTGCGAAGCGCGAATGTGCGGCGTTTGGCGGTTTCGGTGTGTTTTCTGTTTTTGCGGCGTGAGAGTGGGGCTGGCTGGCTGGCTGGCTGTTGTTGGTTGCCTTGTGTGTGTAGGTTGATGGCGCGACGCGGAGGGGACGCCGTTTGCTGCGTGCCTTGCCTCGCGTGTGTTGGCGCGCCGTGCATGTGTTTGGGTCGCGGGGGCGGTGTTTTTGTTTGTATTTGGATTTTCATTTTTTGGCGTGTTGTGTCGTGTATGGCAAGGGCGAGAGGAGTAGTGCGGTAGTGGTAGTGCAGTAGTGTCGTTGCGGCACGGGCGTCTGGTGGGGCTGTGCGTCGTGGCGGGGAAGGTGTGTAGGTTGCGGCGATGCGGCGAGCCCAGCCCGTCGTTTGACGGTGTGCCGGGTGAGTTGCGCTGCGAATCGAGTGTGGCGGGAAGGGGAGCTGCGTGGCGCCTGCGTCCGTTGGCAGCAGGGGCTGTGCTTTTGAGAGTTTGTTTGATTTCGGGACGACGACGACGACGACGACGACGACTGGTTGGTTGGTTGGTTGGGTGGGGTGGCGTGCGCGTTTGTCGTACTGGGCGAGTCGATTGCCTGCCGGCTGGCGAAAGGTGCGCCGCCGCCCGTCTCGCGCTCTGTGTTTTTTTTTTTTTTTTTTTCTCTCTGTGTGTGTCGGCTGCGTTTTGTTTGCGGTGCGCGCGAAAACGGTGGTGCCGAAAGTGTGCCGGCGTGGCGTTGCGACCGCGACGAGCCGCGGGCGCGCCATTTGGCTGGTGTTGCGTGAAGAGCGGCTGTGTACGGGTAGTGGCTGTAGCCGTACGTGTACGTGCATCCGGCCCGGCCGCCAGCCCAGCCCAGCCCAGCCCAGCCCAGCCCAGCCGAGTCGGGTGAGCGGAGGCCGACACGTGGTGGTGCTCTGTGCTCTCTCGGCTCGGGGGGGTTTGTGTGTGTGCGTGTCTCGTTCGCTCTCCGGAATCTGCTTGTTCTGCTGATCCCCGCCTGTCGGCGTCGTTTATTTTTACTTATTTATTTTTTACCTGTTGTTTGTTTTTCGACGTCGTCTTGCAGTTTTGTCCTTTGCGGCGTGCCGACGACCCGCCGCGCGACCTTATGAAACCCCAAAGCGTGGCGTGGCGTGGCCGAGCCGCAGCAGCTAAGGGGGTGCGGCCGCCTCGACGCCTTAACCTCTCCTAAACTTCTTTAAGCCCCTTAACGCAGCCACCTAAACTAACGTAACCTAACCTAACCTAAGCTCTTAGGCCAACCCCCAAGTCGCCTTAACCTAACGTACGTGACCGCAACCTTAGCTTAACGCCTACGTTAAGACGTGACGTCACGTCAACGCTTAACCTAACCCTGACGCCTTCTTAGCCTAACCTGACGTAACCTAAGGTAAGGTAACCGTTGAAAGAAAGAAACCACCTTTGTTTTGACGTTGAGGCGTGTAAGGTCGGCTGTGAGGGCAGATTCGGTGTGTCTGTAGTTGGGGCTGGCTGGTAATTTATTTTGTTTGTTTGTTTATCGTTGTTTTGTTTTCGCCTGTGGCGGGGGGGTTGGCGCTCCGTCGGCCGGTGCCATGTTGCGCAGGCGGCGATCGTAAAAAAGTAAAAAAAAAAAAGAAAAAAGAAAAGAAAAATGTGTTGGAAGGGCTGTGGGTGTTGGCGGGCGAGGCGAGAGGAGGAGGACGGCCCGCGGCCGTGGCCCGACGGCTGCGGGCCGATCGGGAAAACGGCGGAAGGCGATGGGGCGGCGGAGGTGCGTTTGTGCACGGCCGTCATCGCCGCACGACTCGGCTCGTGTGGCTGTGGCGCCGGCCGCGGTGGCCGGGCTGCCGCGGCGACGGTGCGGGAGTTTTGACGAAGGTTTGGCCATTGTGGCGGGTCGTCGGCTGGGGCTGTGGGGGCGGCATTTGGGCGGGGGCGGCGATTCTCGGCGGGCCGACCCAGGCTGTGGCGCGCGGTGGCTGCAGTTTGGCCGTGGTTTGCGGCGCCGCCGCGGCGACTGGTTGGCGACCGTGGTGTCGGTGTGTGTAGCCCCATCCTCGGTGGTTTGAATGGCGCGGGTGGTTGCGGCGCAGGTTGGGGGCTGCTCCGCGCAGGCTGTCGGACGTTGGGCGGTAGCAAGCGCGGGAGGCGCGGCGCGGCGGCGCGGCGGCGCGCCGAGTGGCGGCCGCTCTCTCGGCCGTCCGCGCCCGCCCGCGACACTGGCTGGGCCAGGCGCGTGCGCGGCTATTCTCTGCTGCGCGCCCCTCGCTGTTGTGCGTCGTCGAAGGAGAGAAGGAAGCGAAACCAAGGGGAAAAAAGAAAAGAGAACAAGCAAAAGATGGCAGACCAGGCGGCTACGAACGAGACTGCCGCGGCACCCGCCGCCACCGGCACTACGAAGAAGGCCAAGTCTGCGTCGTCTGCGAAGAAGCCGCGCGCCAAGCCTGCGCACCCGCGCACCTCTGAGATGGTGACGGCCGCCATCAAGAGTCTGAAGGAGCGCGGCGGGTCGTCGCTGCAGGCGATCAAGAAGTACATTGCCGCGCACTACAAGCTGGACGCGGAGAAGCTGGCGCCCTTTATCAAGAAGTACCTCAAGTCGGCCGTCGTGGCTGGCGAGCTGGTGCAGACGAAGGGGAAGGGCGCGTCGGGCTCTTTCAAGCTTGCCGGCGCCGGCGGCGGGGCGGCCGAGGGCGGCAAGGCTCGTGGTGGCGGCGGTGGTGCGAAGAAGAAGCGCGCCGCTCCGGCCAGCAAGGAGAAGAAGGGGGCCCGTGCGGCCGGCGCAAAGAAGGCTGGCGGCGTGAAGGCGGCGACCGGTCGGAAGGCGGGCGCCGCCAAGAAGGCGTCTGCGGCGTCGGCCGCTCCCGCGGGTGCGAAGAAGGCGGCTGCGGCCAAGCCGGCCAAGGCCAAGTCGCCGTCGAAGGCGAAGAAGGCCGCCAAGGTTCCGACGAAGAAGCCGAAGGCGCCGCGCCCGAAGAAGGCGACGGCGACGCCGTCTAAGGCGAAGGCTTCGCCCAAGAAGAAGAAGTAAAAAGGGCAGGGAAGGGTTGGCGGTTGACACCGTCGCCTGGTGGCCGGCGCGCAACCAGAGGCTGTCGCGCGGTCCCGGACAAAAACAAAAACGGCCCTTCTCAGGGCCATCAAAGCACGTCGGGAAGGTGTTGATTGTCGTGTCGTGTCGTGGTCGGTCGGTTGCCTTGTTGTCTGTCTGTCTTGCTTGCTGGCGTTTGTTTGTTTCATGTGTGGATGGTGGTTGGATTGTGGGGTCGTTGGCGGGCGTGGGCGGCGGCGCGCGGCTGGTGTTACACAAAGTGTATTTTACTTTTACCTATTTATTTTGCGCCGCGTTTGTTTGTTTGTTTGTTTGTC
The DNA here is from genome assembly GCF_023897955.1 of Schistocerca gregaria. NCBI lineage: Eukaryota > Metazoa > Arthropoda > Insecta > Orthoptera > Acrididae > Schistocerca > Schistocerca gregaria. The sequence goes on along the minus strand of NW_026061804.1, from coordinate 177,831 downwards.
TTGGTGGTGGTTTTGGAATAGTCTTTTTTGTTTTGCTTTGCTTTGCTTTGCTTTCCGGGCGTCACGTTTTGTGCCGTGGCCTGTGTGGGTGGCGCTATTGACGCTTGCGACTTGGTTCGGCCGGTGCGGTGCTTTTTTTTTTTTTTTTGGAAACGGCGGCGCCGGGCCGGGCCGGGGGTGGGACGACTGGACTGGAGAGTGAGTGGGGAACTAGTCGTTGCGACCGACAAAGTTTTGCTCGCGACGGAGAGACGTTAGTGGCCCTGAAAAGGGCCGTTTTGTTTGTTTGGCGGTGTGCGGGTTTAGGCGCGCTCGCCGCGGATGCGGCGCGCGAGCTGGATGTCCTTGGGCATGATGGTGACTCGCTTGGCGTGGATTGCGCACAGGTTGGTGTCTTCGAAGAGGCCGACGAGGTAGGCCTCGCTGGCCTCTTGCAGGGCCATGACTGCGGAGCTCTGGAAGCGCAGGTCGGTCTTGAAGTCCTGGGCGATCTCGCGCACTAGGCGCTGGAATGGCAGCTTGCGGATGAGCAGCTCTGTGCTCTTCTGGTAGCGCCTGATTTCTCGCAGGGCGACGGTGCCCGGCCTGTAGCGGTGGGGCTTCTTGACGCCGCCGGTGGCGGGCGCGCTCTTCCTCGCCGCCTTGGTGGCGAGCTGTTTGCGCGGCGCCTTTCCGCCGGTGGACTTGCGGGCCGTTTGCTTTGTCCGGGCCATGGCTACTGCGGATGCGGATGCGGCGTGGAGGATATGCGTGCGCGACGGCGTCCGGTGCTGCCTTGACAACGGGCCCGCGCGCCCCGGGTGCTGCGCTTATATGCCCTCGGTGCGCGGTGGTGGGGGGAGGGGAGGGCGGGCCGCGGGGCCCCAGAGTCTATATAGGGGGGCGGCGCGCGCGCTGGGCGCCATTGTCGTGAAGAGTCCTAGACTCACAGCAACCCCGTAACGTTTGTTACAAACTCCACAGCGAGGCTATCTCGTTCTTTGTAGGGTTAATCAGTGCCAGGGGCCCGTTCACGTCGGATCACCCCGCGTACTGTAGGCCGATTCTCTTCTTCCGCACCTCCTTTAGGTGCCGCGCCACTGCACTAACGGCGCACGCTAGGCCGTAGGGCACTCCCCCCACTTCCGTAGGGTAAAACAGTTAGGGCTTTTTCTTCTCAGAAAGAGCAAAATTGTCGTTCCCCTTTCTCGTCCCTCCCAGAACACCAAGATGGCAGATTCCGCCGGTGTTTCTCCCGCCATAACCCGCAGCAAAGCTGCAGCGAAAGAGGCGCTCGGGTCGACTGACCCCGTCGACGCCAGCGTCCCGCTTGCCGCCGTGGGGGAGGTATTGGCCGACAAGGATCGGCAGATCGCGCAGCAAGCGCAGGAACTGCTGGACCAACGTCGGCTGATAACCGACCTTTGCGGCGCAAACGACACACCGAAGCGCACCACGCTTCACATCACGCTTCACTCGCCTGCTACTGGTGACTCCTGCACGACCGTCCCGCTGTCGCTGCTGACTCCAGTGGCGGAATCAGCGGCGGCGGACGAGGACACAGAACAACACTACACCGGGCCCTGGCAGGTGGAGGGCCCATCACACAAACGCAGAAACACAAGAGGTACATGCGAGCAACCAAACTCGCTAGGCAGCCGAAAGGCGTTGCTGCCTACACCGAAACAAACACTTCCGGCTAGGAACACAGACACTATAACCAACACGAACCGACCTGCGGTCAGTAATAACTCAAATACACAAACCGCAGCTACGCCCGCACAACAAAAGACTGGTTTTCCCCCAGTCGTAATACAGAACTATGGGGACCTTAGCGTCCTCAACACCACATTCGAAGCGAGGCACACACCTTGCACGCTCCACACTAAATACTCTGGGGATAGGGCCTCACTGTACGTGGCTACTAACACAGAGTACAAAGATCTCCTGTTCTTCCTCAAAGAACAGGGGATCGAGCATTACACGTACAGAACGGCTGAAGAGCGGACACAGCTGTACGTGGTGAAGGGAGTGGACCCCAGCACACCAAACAAAACAGTTCAAGCGGCGCTCAACTTCCTTGGTTACGACTGCCGAAGTGCTAACCGGATGACGGGCTTCCGCACACACACCCGCCTACCACACTACCTGGTCGAGATGGCCGATACGGCTGCCTCCCGCGGCCTTCTGCAGATAAAAAGCCTTCTGCGGATGGACGTAAGGGTAGAATTATATGAACCACCACTCGTCCCCCAACAATGCAACAACTGCCAGCGATTCGGTCATTCGGCCCTTCGCTGTCGCCTGGCACCCCGTTGCCGCGGATGCGCTGGCAAACACGCATCCAACGCTTGTACACAAGCACAACAAAACGCACGCCGTTGCGCCAACTGTGGTCAAGGCCATGCGGCCAACTACAGGGGTTGCGACGTATACAGAGAGGCGCAGAGGCGTAAAATACAACAAGTTAGAGGACTCAGCGCCATACCACGTCCAAGGCCCGCACCAAACCCTGTCAGGAACGGTGTAACGTTCGCCATGGCTACGAGCCCTGGAGGAGCGGTGCGGGCGGCGGAACCTCCGCGCCCATCACACGCACAAAACACAACCGCTGCGACAACAATACAACCGTCTCAGCCAACAAAAAACACATCGACCACACCGGTTCCAACACCAGCTCCCCAAAACAACACGACCCCACTCCCTGAGGCCACGGCATGCGAAACCACGCAGACCGCACAGGAAGACGCACCCACACAAGGACCCCCAGAACCGAAAACCCAGAGAAGGCGTAGGCGACCTCAAGGGAACAGGAACGGGTACACAAGATCGCCACAACAAACCACTCGACAACAACAGAACACGGAAACGCAGACACACAGTCAGCAAGCCAGTGACACCAGCACACACACTACTCCACCCATCACCACACCTGTAACACAGGCACCACAGACTGCAGCACACAGCAGCAACACAAGCGCCAGCCCACACACAACGCCAACACCCGCACCAGCGGCCGCTAACACCACAAACAAGCCACAGGCCGACACGCACAACACAAACACAACACAAGGGGGAATAATGGAAACACTATTCCCCCAGCATACGACCAGAGAGATCCTTCTCAGGATCCTCTCGGCCGTCACCACACTGATCTCACAGCTCTTGGATGCCCCACCTGGGCAGTACTGGACTGCCATACAAACAGCTCTCACCACACTGTTCACATCCCTACATGGATAATACGCCACACCCGGCCCCCTTCGCAAACAACCAGACACTATCACAGATCCTGTTCTGGAATGCAGACGGGATCAACAACAAAAGGGCGGAACTTGCCGCGTTCATGGAGCGTAAGGGCATCCTTATCGCACTACTGAGCGAAACTAAACTCAAACCGCACAACCACCTAAACTTTACCGGCTACTGCGTCTATCGTACCGACCGACCGGACGGCTCTGGTTTTGGTGGAACAGCCATCATTATACACAAAGACATTGAACACACAAACATAGTGCTCCCTGAACTTGAAAAATTAGAGGCAACCGCCGTCAGGGTCAAGTTCAACGGAGCCTATACCACACTGGTGTCAGTATACAACAGTCCTAAGAACATAGTGACACGCGACATCAGCACTATACTCAACATATCACCGCGCATAATAGCCGCTGGAGATCTTAACGCGAAACACCCAGACTGGAATTCACGTATACGAAACTCCAACGGCAAAAAACTATATGAACACGCGCTAGGACGAAACTACATTACACTAGCGCCGACCGAACCGACGCACATTCCCTACCGGAGGGGACACAGGCCAGACGTATTAGACATGGCCCTCATCAAGGGCATAACAACGACACTCAACGTTGCTGTTGAAAACGATCTGCCCTCAAATCACCAACCTGTTATGCTATACATTGAAGAAACACTGCAGCACATTGACCAACGCAGGATGCTCGACTACAAGCGCGCGAATTGGACATCGTTCAAGGAAACGCTCGACAGTCACATCCCACCTACCCACGCAATTAATGAGACAGCCCAAATAGATGAAGCTGTTCAAACCCTTACTAACGCCGTCCAAGACGCAATAGCCGGCACCATACCAATCCGCACACCACAACATTACAGTGCTGCCCTGCCCCAGGAGATCCTGGGCCTTATCTCAATGAGGAACCGCCTCAGGAGGTATTGGCAGCGTACCAGGCGCCAGCACTTCAAACGGCACATTAACAGGCTCCAGGGAATAATCCGGGACAAAATACAAACATTTAAAACACAACAGTGGGACCAAAAACTCGCAGGGCTAGACACCACGCGACCTGGCGTGTGGCAGATGGCCCGACACTTCACCAGGGAGAAACACTACACACCCACACTACAAGGGCCTGACGGACCGGCATATTCTGCGGAAGAAAAAGCTGAACTGATGGCCCTCACACTTGCAGCGTCATTCACACCGAACATGGATCCGTCAGATCCAGTGTTCACACTTGCAACAGACCAGGAGGTCACTCGCATCCTGGCCCAACCAGCGCGCAACAACATCCGCCAGGCTAGCACAGCTGAAGTGAAATGGGCCATCATGCATACCACTGCTAGGAAGGCCCCTGGTCACGATGGCATTCAAAACCGTGTCCTCCAGGAGTTCACGGATAAAGCAATAGACTATCTCACGCACATCACGAATGCCATACTCAAACACCAACACTTCCCCGCCTTTTGGAAGACGGCCAAGGTCCTGATGTTCAGGAAGCCGGGGAAAGACCACTCCCTCCCACAAAATTACCGACCCATCAGCCTGCTGAGCGCGCTCAGCAAGATTGTTGAGAAGGTAATACTAAAACGACTCACTAGGCACTGCATCACAAATGACACCCTGAGGCCGGAGCAATTCGGCTTCAGGAATCACCACTCGACAACACAACAACTCCTCCGCGTCGTCGAATACATCACACACGGATACAACATGAACAAAGCAACTGGTGCGGTGTTCCTGGACATCGAGAAGGCTTTCGATCGTCTATGGCACAACGGCCTCATACGCAAACTAAACGACGCAGGGTTCCCCGACGGGCTCGTACGTCTCATACACTCATATCTCACGGACAGGAGTTTCAACACTGACGTGCAGGGCAAACAATCAACACGACACGGTATACAGGCAGGGGTACCCCAAGGAAGCATCCTAGGGCCCTTACTGTTTAACCTCTACATTAACGACCTCCCAGATACACATAACACGACGATGGCAATCTACGCGGATGACACTGCCATCCTAGCGCAAGATTGGAAGCCGTCTAACATTAACTCACGACTACAGACCGCACTCAGAACGGCAGAGCCCTGGTTGGTGAAGTGGCGTGTTAGAGTAAACGTCGACAAGTGCGAAGCCGTTCTGTTCACCAGAAGACCGAAACAACTGCGCAAACATCAACACTGCAATCAAATAACACTACACGCACGCCCAATACGTTTCCGAGAGAAGGTCAAATACCTCGGTGTCTGGCTGGACCGGAAACTACTCTGGGGGGACCACATCCAACACGTGACCAACAAAGCAAACGCGAGGCTCAAACAACTCTACCCTATGCTTAACAGGCGTAGCACACTGAATAGGAGGGTGTCCAGGTCCATGTACACCACACTTATCAGACCTCTGATGACGTATGCTGCTCCCGTCTGGGGATACGCTGCGCCCACACGTGTGCGCCGTCTGCAGCTCATACAGAACAAAGTACTCAGAATCATAAGCAACGCTCCGCGCTACACGCGCACCGCGGACCTTCACCGGGAATATCGGCTAGATACCATCTTGCAGGTATTCCAAAAACTCTCCACACGACTATACAGAAACACGAGACAGTCGCGTAACCCGTTTATTCTTTCTCTGGGTAACTACGACCACAACCATAGATGGAAACATAATAGACCAAAAACACTATTAGCACGAAACTAAACATCTATGGTCCATAGCACGCTAACATGACAGTACTGGCGAGCCCCTGCAACTCAGCTACTACTGGCAACCCCAGATGATTAACCCGCCGAAATACCGGCAATCGCAGGGAAACCGTACTGCACACAGCACGCAAACCAGCCACACACACACCCCACACTGTGAGCTGATCTATGACCGATCGCCCACTAATATATGATGACAATGTCATGTTTCAGGGACGCAGCAGCAGCAGATCCTGGAACGAGCGCCAGCAACGACAACGGTAACGATGCACGATACCTCGCACTAACATAACCACACCTTGCATGCGCTGTCGCAGCTAGTAATCCGCTACTGCCCTTACTACCCGTCCTACTATCGCAGAGGTTTTTTTCCCTTGGCGCTTGCCTTGGCACTTTTTTCCCTCTGCCCTTAAAAACCGCTACCCTTCAATCGCTTTCGACCACTTCTATCTCCTGATGGACCATGTAAATGAGTAATCTTACCCAGACGCATGGAAAACATCACAGCCTGCATCCTGTGACTCCTGATTCTAAAAACTAACATGTTATACGGAGGTGACAGTAGAACTTTTGGTTTGGTCACCACGTTGGTGCGGGCGTGGAGGGGCCCCATCCTTTATAAAAAAAAGCGCTGGGCGCCACAACCGTAGCCGACTCGCTAGCGCCGGGTGAGGAGCTTGCCTTGCTTTCTGTTTTTTATATTATTGTGGTTGAGACGCTTGAAGAAGAAGAAGAATGACAGGCCGCGGCAAGGGAGGAAAGGGGCTCGGCAAGGGTGGCGCCAAGCGGCACCGCAAGGTGTTGCGCGACAACATCCAGGGCATCACGAAGCCCGCGATCCGCCGCCTCGCGCGCAGGGGCGGCGTGAAGCGCATCTCTGGTCTGATCTACGAGGAGACGCGCGGAGTGCTGAAGGTGTTCCTGGAGAACGTGATCCGCGACGCGGTGACGTACACTGAGCACGCCAAGCGCAAGACTGTGACGGCCATGGACGTGGTGTACGCCCTGAAGAGGCAGGGGCGCACCCTGTACGGTTTCGGCGGTTAGGCGGTGTGAGACCGAAGGAAGGAAGGAAAGAGAGATTGAAAAACGGCCCTTTTCAGGGCCACCACAGTGTTCGGAAGTTGAAAAGTGCGAAAGAGTCTGTGTTGCTGGTTTTTCTTTTCCTTTTTTAGTCTACTTGGCCTTTTAGTTTTGTTTGGAGTTTTTTTGACGTGGTGTGCGGTGCGGTTGGGAGGGAAGGAAGCGTGCCCTTGCGTTGTGTGAGCTCCCTCCTTCCTTCCTTCCTTCCTTCCTTCCCCTCCCTCTTTGCTTGTATGCTTCTTGTCGGTGGATGGGCTGTGTGTTGCGGCGCGGCTGAGTGCCGAGGGGTTATTTTTGAGGTGTGTTGTTGTGCGCCACGTGTGCTGGTTAATGGTCGCGAGACTGTGCGTGCGTGGAGTGGAGTGGAGGAGGTGGCCAAGTACGTGTGTACAAGATGGCGGCGCCTGTGTGTGTAAGAAGGAAAAAAAACCGTACACACAGAGAGAGAGAGAGAGAGAGAGAGAGAGAGAGAGAGAAGTGGTGCGACGAACGACTGGAATTCTGCTTTGGACGTAGGTTTGTGTGGTGGCCCTGAAAAGGGCCGATTGTGTTTTGTTTTTGAGCCGAGGCGGCAAATGGCGCGCTGCGTGCCAAGGGAGCACGCGGCGGTTGCCGATTGCGCTGTCTCTCTTTTAGGCCTTCTTCTCGGTCTTCTTTGGCAGCAGGACGGCCTGGATGTTGGGCAGGACACCTCCCTGTGCGATGGTGACGCCCGACAAGAGCTTGTTGAGCTCCTCGTCGTTGCGTATGGCGAGCTGCAGGTGGCGCGGGATGATGCGCGTCTTCTTGTTGTCGCGGGCCGCGTTTCCGGCCAGCTCGAGCACCTCAGCCGCGAGGTACTCCATGACGGCGGCGAGGTAGACGGGCGCCCCGGCGCCGACGCGCTCGGCGTAGTTTCCCTTGCGCAGGAGGCGGTGGATTCTGCCGACCGGGAACTGGAGCCCAGCCCTGCTTGAGCGGGACTTTGACTTGCCCTTGACTTTGCCTCCCTTTCCGCGTCCGGACATGGCGATGGGCTAGTTTCGAAAGAAGCGAGAAAGAAAAGCACAACGCCCCAAACGGTGCGAGCCGCAGCGAGTCGAGCAGCGGAGTGCGTGCCGGCGCCGGCGGGGTGGGGGTCCTTTATGGGCTCGGGTGCGGCGGCCGGTTGCGCGCGCGCCCCATTGGTCGGCGGCCGCAGCAGGGCGAGCTGGTAAAGGTGCGGCGGCGGCGTGCGGCGGGTGCCACTGTGTGGGGAGACGCTGACTGGAGCGGAGCGCTTGACTGACTGACTGCGCGTGCCTGCCTGCCTGTTTGTTCGTGATGCCGCCCAAGACTAGCGGGAAAGCCGCCAAGAAGGCTGGCAAGGCGCAGAAGAACATTTCGAAGGGCGACAAGAAGAAGAAGCGCAAGAGGAAGGAGAGCTATGCCATCTACATCTACAAGGTGCTGAAGCAGGTGCACCCTGACACGGGCATCTCTTCGAAGGCGATGAGCATCATGAACAGCTTCGTGAACGACATTTTCGAGCGCATTGCGGCCGAGGCTTCTCGCCTGGCGCACTACAACAAGCGCTCGACCATCACGTCCCGCGAGATCCAGACCGCTGTGCGGCTCTTGCTGCCTGGCGAGCTGGCCAAGCACGCGGTGAGCGAGGGCACGAAGGCGGTGACCAAGTACACGAGCTCCAAGTAAGGAGGTGGCTCTTGGAAATGGGAGGCTCGTCCGCGGCGCGGCGAAGGAAAGAGAAAAAAAAAAACGGCCCTTTTCAGGGCCACCAAAATGCCTTTGCGGGAAGGGCGGAATTGTTGTTGTTGTGAGCGGGTGGACGGGCGGCACAGCTGTAGCTGTAGCTTGTGGTGTGGTGCGGCGCCGGCGCCTTTGGTTTTGGTGTGACGTTGGGGATACGCACTTTAGCCACAGCCGGGTCGTGGGCGTGGGTGTTTCGAGACGTGTTGGTGTTAGGGGGGCGGATCGCTGGAGTTGGCTTGTTTGATATATATTTTTGTTTTTGTCCCCTTTGTATGGTATGGCCGGAGGTGTGGAACGGAAAGCAAACCGCGACTGTCGGATGTCACACCGTTGGTGGCGAGGGTGAGAAACACGTTGCCGCCTACAGCTGCTTCTACGCCGAGCGGGTGCGTTAAGTTAGTTGGTTGGTTGGGCGACGTAAAAGTGGAGCGTGGAGGTGTGTGTGAACGTGAGGTGACACGCATTGTATTGCATTGTATTTGTACGCGCGAGGTGAGTTAGGAGACCACGCGCCACGACGTACGGTGCCCTCTTTCGACCTGACGTCTGACGTCTGGTTTTTGTTTGTGGAGGCGGTGTCGTCATTCTGGATGTACGTGTATTTTCCGCTCAGTTGAGTGAGGTGACGCGAGACGACGGCGTCGGTGGTGTTTTTGTTTTGTTGTTGGCGCCCCGGGGATGAAGAGGGGCACCCGACGGTAACGAGAGGTTGCACTTTGTGATCGGTCGAATGTCCGGGGAGCGAGGAATAGGGTGGGGGGTTGAAAAGAAACGCCAGTGTAGGGCAACGGGACGGTGAACGTTCCCGTGGTGTCGGAGGTGTGCAGTGGGGGGGAGGAAAAAAAAAAAAAAAAAAAGCGCGTAACGGCGCGGCTGCCGTGGTGGAAACGTTCTCTCCAACTGTGGTGGTGTCCCCTGTGTGTTTTGTTGTTCTCTATATCGTGTGTCCCCTCGCACAAGACGCTCTCTGGGCGGGTTTGATTCATTCATTTTTGCATTGTCACGTAGCGTAGAATGGTGGAATGCGCAAGAGTTGAGTGAGACTGGCGACGGTATATGGTCTGAGCAGCGTCAGCTGCACTGCACACTCCCCGGAAAAGAATCTTGGATGCCGTGCTAACTGAAATTTGGTGGACGGGGTTCTCAAGGCCTGTTTTCCTATTTTGTTGTCTGTCTGTAGTTAAGATGGTGAAATGACGTCGAAGAAGCAGTATTGTGCTCACAGAAACGGAAACAAACTGTTATGGAAATGCCCTAGTTTGATGAAAGGAAATGTGTGTTGAATATACAGGATGGTAAAGACCAAGTGCGTTGAAAGAAACGTTGTGAAGGAACGAACGTTCCCTGAATTGGTTTCTTTTTGTTCCCGAGTTGTGTACAATGGACGACGGTTGTGCCATATCGCAGCATTGCATCATCCCCAGGTTTTATTTCAATTGAGCGATAAAAAAAGGAAAAAGAGAAGAACAAGAACACTATCGAAATGGTCTATGGTGTGTGACCCACAATTGTTGTCTTTAAATCACTTACCCAACCATGTCGTAAAAATATTTATTTATTTATTTTTTTTTTTTTACAGTGGCTGCCCAATGACCTAGATGTAACAGAGAGAGAGAGAAACACATGGCGTGTCAGATGTTTGTTTTCTTTTCCCCCCCGTCAAGTGGCAAATGCGAACACCGTCAGCTGTAATTGACGATCGACACTAGTATGGCGCGAAAAGGGGGTGCGACCTGTGCAGTTGTGGGTGAAACTTTGGGTGATGGGCTGTCATGCGGCATCGCGTGCGTTCATTACCCCTCGGCGGCGGCGGCGGCGCCGCAGCTCCGTCCAGCTCGCGCTCTCGGAAACAACCCTCTCGTAATGCCGCGTCTCCTCCGTCACTGCAATTTTCAAAGGGAAACCTGTGTGGCCGGTGGGGGTGTGTCAACCGTTGGGCTCAAGCTCCGCCGACAAAAAGTGTTGAGTGTATCCAGTGTGAGAGAGGTTGACGCTTTTCGTGGTGTGTGTGTGGCAATGTTTTGAAAAGTTTGCAACGTACGTTAAGAAGTGTTGACGCTGAAACTTGCGGGCTGTGTGGCCCTGGTGGTTGGCTGGCTGGAGACGCGGGCGTGTCCAGTCGGTCGGTTGTTGTGGCTGAAAGGTACGTATACGGTTCCGCCGTCCCGTCGGAACTGCGTCTGTCTGGAAGGTATGACGTGACGTGCAGTTTTTATTAGGTCAGCCTTGTTGTGTATTGTTCCATTTGTTGCTCACTCGTCACCCGTATTTGGTGTGGCGATGTATGTGGACGTACTGCTGGATCAGTGTCAGGGTTTCCGTGGGAGGTGTTGGTTGGGTTGGATTTGCCTGACACGGCTGAGTCCGCAATTGGCCTGCCGTTCGTTGATGTGATATGTGGGTTCTGAGGAAGAATGTGTACGAGATAGTTGCCCTGCCCTGCCCTGCCCTTTCTTTCGCGTTCGTGTGTGCCCCCCTTGTTGTGTAGTGTGGGTTGAACATGGTTCTTTACCGAGTGGGGGGGGGGGGGGAATGGGATGGACGGATCCGTTGCTGTTGCTGTCACCGTCAAGACAACGCACGCACCCCTGTCCTACGAGAAGGTGTGTCAACCGGGGTTTCGGCAGTCGTGTGTGTAGGGGACGGGGAGAAGCAAAGTGGAGAGTGCGGCACGGGCAGAGAGTGGAATTGGGGCGCGTTGATGTTGGGAAACATCCCCCAAGGGTTGCGGGATGATGTGGCGGTGAGAGCGGGGGGCGGGGGAGAAAAGAAAAGCGAAAAAGAACTAAGGAAGAGGAGGAGGCGTGCGTGTGCGCAGTGGCGGGGCCCCAAAGACCTGTCGTGTGGTGTCGGCCGAACGCGAACGCGTGTGCGGGGCAGCGTCGGCACGAGAGAGAGAGAGAGAGAGAGAGAGAGAGAGAGAGAGCGAGCTGGTCTGATGGGTATTTTTTTACCCCCTGTACTCGAAGGACCGGATCTGTCCTTGATCCCTGCCTTCTGTCTGATTATGTTGGGTAACAAAATGATGGGATGATAGGGTCTCTTGGGTGTGTGTAGATGTTTGTTGTTTGAGTGAGTGTTATGGTGTTTGTATTTTATTTTTGTTTATCATGGTATGTTGTAGTTTGTGGTGTTTTGTCGTGATGGGAAATGTCGTTCTTGGGTCGGGTGGATTTTGTCCCAGATTTCTGATGAGTGGGTGGTTCGAATCCGTGGTTTGGTGGGAAAAAAAAAAAAAAAAAAAAAAAAAAACTTTATGGATTTTTCTTTGGATGATTTCCGGGATTTTGAGTATGTTATGGTTTGTGTATATGTCTCGGTTTGTCTGGTACCGGCCGGCATCAGCAGCAATTCTGAAGTATTTGTTGTGCACCCTTTTTTTTTACTCTTGTTATGTTGGTGTCTGCGGCCATTGACCAGATTTTCAGAGCCGTAAGTGATGGCTGGTTCCTATGACGGTTTTGAAGATTTTCTTTTTGGCGCGCATATTTATTCTGTTTCCTTTGATGATTGGGTACAGTCTGAATATTGCTGCTGCAGCCTTGTTACAAACGTGTGTAACATGGTCTCTAAATGTCAACCTCTTGTCCAGCTTGATGCCTAGATACTTTATTGTGCCTGACCATGGAAGATTGTTATTTCTGAGGCGTATATGCAGGTTAGGAGGTATTCTTTTTGAATGTGAATCGTATTGTATTGCTTGGGTTTTCTCCGCGTTTATTGTTTTTTTTGGTTAGCCCATTTCTGGATGGATTGTAGGTGTTGCTCTATTTTTGTGACTCTATATTGCAGGTTAGAACTGCTGCGGTAGACTGCAGTGTCGTCTGCAAATAGTGACAAGTGTCCTCCCAGCTGTTTGTTTGTGTATATTGAGTAGAGAATGGGCCCCAGCACTGAGCCTTGCGGGACTCCAGCCTCTATGGATCTAGTGTTACTTGCCGCTCCTGGTACATGGACATAGAATGCTCTGTTGCGGAGAAAAGAAGCAATAATGTGGATGGGGCAGTTGTACTGGTGGAGCTTGTAGATAAGGCGTTATCCGAATGCTTTTCCAATGTCAAGCAGGACTGCTCCAGTACTGTGTCTAATGTTTCTGGCCTGACATATGTGCTCGACTAGTCTGGTCACCTGGTGGGTGGTGCTGTGTTCTTCGCGGAATCGGAATTGTTGTGGGATGATTATGTTGTTATCCTTTAAGAATTGAATTTCTTCAGTTCAGTTTGAATGAGCTTTCCGAGGACCTTTCCAAGGAAGTTGGCCTATAGTTTTGCGGAAATAATAAGTCCTTGTTTGGCTTTGGTAATGTGATGACTCGGGCCTGTTTCCAAGTAGTTTAGTCTGAAGCAAGCATTATATATTGATGTTAGATAGATAATTGATAGTTGCTGGAGGTAGGTGATGTAGTAGTTGCGGTTTGATGGAATCTGGGCCTGATGCCTTCTTAGGATGTGTGTATGTTTGTGATGTGATAAGATACGGGGTTTCTGCGTTTATTGGATTGTGAAAGATGTTCTGATCGGGGCACTTAGGATGCGGTTTTACCCTTCTGAGTACCATTTCCTGGTGGTCATCAGTTTCGTCATCTACCGCTTCTGGTGCTTGGAATTGCCTTTCTAGTGAATCCGCCAGTGCTTCAGCTCGGTCTGTGGGGTCGTTCCTTCCCCATGTAGATGTAGATGTAGATGTTTCGTGTTTAGTTTACGAGTTTTAAGAAATTTCCAGAATTTTTCCTGGTCCCTTTCTGCTTCTCGTAACGTTTCCTCCCACGCCTCGCTACGGTGGTTTTCGGAGCTCTCTTTTTGATCCTCCCGGCCAATTGCTCTGATTTTCGTCGGTCGGCTGGGTCCCTGTAGTTTCTGGCGCGCGCGGGCTGCGGTTGGCGCCTTTGGTGGCAACGGCCGGGGCAAGCAGCGGTGTGTGGTGTGGTGCGGGGCGGGCAGGGGCAGGGGCAGGGGCAGGGGCAGGGGCAGGGGCAGTGGCAGTGGTGGTTGACGGATGGCCTGGGGGCCGAAAAACGGGCCGGCCGGCGGACGGCGGACGGATGTTGAGAGAGGCGGCGCGCACGCGTCTCGCGCGGACACAGGCGCCACAGCGTTGATTGGAAGGAGGTGCGGTGCGGGGATGGGCCCAGGAAAAAAGACGGTCGTGGCCCCTGTCTTGGGTGCGTGTCGACGTCAGCACCGTCGGTGTGGTGTGGTGTGGTGTGGTGTGGGCAGGGAGGGGGGGAAAAGCGGGCTGCGGGCTGCGGGCTGCGGGCTGCGGGCTGCGGAGGGAATGGTGGTGGGGAGTAGGCACACATGTGGGCGGGCGCAAAATCGGCCGGTGCCCGTAAACCGCGGCGGGATATTGGGTGGAAAAGAGGGAAATTGTAGAAAGGAAAACAAGCGGAGGGGGCGAATGTGGTGGGGTGGGGGGACGGGCGGGGGCGAGGCGACAGCTTGCTTTTTCTTTTTCATTTTATTCTGTTGTAGTGTTTTTGTTTTTTTGTTTTTTTTGCGTGTGTGTGGCCTTGGAGAGGCTGGTCTTGTCTGGCTTACGCTTTGGGTGCGTGTGTTGGTACTTTTTCGTTTTTTCTTGTTCTGCAGAGCAGGGGCGGGGCGGTGGGAACGGCTGGCTGGCTGGCTGTGCCCAGAGGAGGAGGAGACGCTGGCGGCGGGCCCGGCTCCTGGGGCTGCTGTTGCATGCGCTGTGCAAAGAAAGGAAGAGTGGTGGGTTTGTTTGGCTGGTGAAGTGCATTATTTAAGTGTGGGCTTGCCGGCCTGGCTCCGATGCGCAGGTAGATAGATGCCGGCGGCGACCGCAGGCAGGCAGGCGCGTTGTGTGTACAGAGGGACGAGCCATGTGTTTTGCAAGCAGGACGTGGCGTGCCGAGTGGAGAGGAGGCGGCGGCTCGGCTCGGTTCGGCCCGGCCCGGTCCGGCGGTGCCGCGCTGTTGTCGCGGACGTGAGCGCCCCCTGGCGGGCGGGTGGTTGGCGGCGGCGTGGTGGACGCGTGTGGCAGTTGTGTGCACGGGTTGCTTGGGCGAGTGAGCAGTGGCTGGCGGTGTTGGCGCGTCGTCGGGGAGGTACGTGTTGCGGCCGCGTCTGCTGCGCGCTGCGTCGTTGTGTCGACTGTGTGTGGGCGTGGGCACGTGTGCTCTGCCGAGGGCGTCGTAAAAAAGTGGGTCGCGGTGTGCGTGCGTAGCCCGTGATGATGTATTGTGCGTCGCGTCGTTGTGTGCGAAACGGATGCCGAGAGGTGTGTGGTAAGTGCGAAGCGCGAATGTGCGGCGTTTGGCGGTTTCGGTGTGTTTTCTGTTTTTGCGGCGTGAGAGTGGGGCTGGCTGGCTGGCTGGCTGTTGTTGGTTGCCTTGTGTGTGTAGGTTGATGGCGCGACGCGGAGGGGACGCCGTTTGCTGCGTGCCTTGCCTCGCGTGTGTTGGCGCGCCGTGCATGTGTTTGGGTCGCGGGGGCGGTGTTTTTGTTTGTATTTGGATTTTCATTTTTTGGCGTGTTGTGTCGTGTATGGCAAGGGCGAGAGGAGTAGTGCGGTAGTGGTAGTGCAGTAGTGTCGTTGCGGCACGGGCGTCTGGTGGGGCTGTGCGTCGTGGCGGGGAAGGTGTGTAGGTTGCGGCGATGCGGCGAGCCCAGCCCGTCGTTTGACGGTGTGCCGGGTGAGTTGCGCTGCGAATCGAGTGTGGCGGGAAGGGGAGCTGCGTGGCGCCTGCGTCCGTTGGCAGCAGGGGCTGTGCTTTTGAGAGTTTGTTTGATTTCGGGACGACGACGACGACGACGACGACGACTGGTTGGTTGGTTGGTTGGGTGGGGTGGCGTGCGCGTTTGTCGTACTGGGCGAGTCGATTGCCTGCCGGCTGGCGAAAGGTGCGCCGCCGCCCGTCTCGCGCTCTGTGTTTTTTTTTTTTTTTTTTTTCTCTCTGTGTGTGTCGGCTGCGTTTTGTTTGCGGTGCGCGCGAAAACGGTGGTGCCGAAAGTGTGCCGGCGTGGCGTTGCGACCGCGACGAGCCGCGGGCGCGCCATTTGGCTGGTGTTGCGTGAAGAGCGGCTGTGTACGGGTAGTGGCTGTAGCCGTACGTGTACGTGCATCCGGCCCGGCCGCCAGCCCAGCCCAGCCCAGCCCAGCCCAGCCCAGCCCAGCCGAGTCGGGTGAGCGGAGGCCGACACGTGGTGGTGCTCTGTGCTCTCTCGGCTCGGGGGGGTTTGTGTGTGTGCGTGTCTCGTTCGCTCTCCGGAATCTGCTTGTTCTGCTGATCCCCGCCTGTCGGCGTCGTTTATTTTTACTTATTTATTTTTTACCTGTTGTTTGTTTTTCGACGTCGTCTTGCAGTTTTGTCCTTTGCGGCGTGCCGACGACCCGCCGCGCGACCTTATGAAACCCCAAAGCGTGGCGTGGCGTGGCCGAGCCGCAGCAGCTAAGGGGGTGCGGCCGCCTCGACGCCTTAACCTCTCCTAAACTTCTTTAAGCCCCTTAACGCAGCCACCTAAACTAACGTAACCTAACCTAACCTAAGCTCTTAGGCCAACCCCCAAGTCGCCTTAACCTAACGTACGTGACCGCAACCTTAGCTTAACGCCTACGTTAAGACGTGACGTCACGTCAACGCTTAACCTAACCCTGACGCCTTCTTAGCCTAACCTGACGTAACCTAAGGTAAGGTAACCGTTGAAAGAAAGAAACCACCTTTGTTTTGACGTTGAGGCGTGTAAGGTCGGCTGTGAGGGCAGATTCGGTGTGTCTGTAGTTGGGGCTGGCTGGTAATTTATTTTGTTTGTTTGTTTATCGTTGTTTTGTTTTCGCCTGTGGCGGGGGGGTTGGCGCTCCGTCGGCCGGTGCCATGTTGCGCAGGCGGCGATCGTAAAAAAGTAAAAAAAAAAAAGAAAAAAGAAAAGAAAAATGTGTTGGAAGGGCTGTGGGTGTTGGCGGGCGAGGCGAGAGGAGGAGGACGGCCCGCGGCCGTGGCCCGACGGCTGCGGGCCGATCGGGAAAACGGCGGAAGGCGATGGGGCGGCGGAGGTGCGTTTGTGCACGGCCGTCATCGCCGCACGACTCGGCTCGTGTGGCTGTGGCGCCGGCCGCGGTGGCCGGGCTGCCGCGGCGACGGTGCGGGAGTTTTGACGAAGGTTTGGCCATTGTGGCGGGTCGTCGGCTGGGGCTGTGGGGGCGGCATTTGGGCGGGGGCGGCGATTCTCGGCGGGCCGACCCAGGCTGTGGCGCGCGGTGGCTGCAGTTTGGCCGTGGTTTGCGGCGCCGCCGCGGCGACTGGTTGGCGACCGTGGTGTCGGTGTGTGTAGCCCCATCCTCGGTGGTTTGAATGGCGCGGGTGGTTGCGGCGCAGGTTGGGGGCTGCTCCGCGCAGGCTGTCGGACGTTGGGCGGTAGCAAGCGCGGGAGGCGCGGCGCGGCGGCGCGGCGGCGCGCCGAGTGGCGGCCGCTCTCTCGGCCGTCCGCGCCCGCCCGCGACACTGGCTGGGCCAGGCGCGTGCGCGGCTATTCTCTGCTGCGCGCCCCTCGCTGTTGTGCGTCGTCGAAGGAGAGAAGGAAGCGAAACCAAGGGGAAAAAAGAAAAGAGAACAAGCAAAAGATGGCAGACCAGGCGGCTACGAACGAGACTGCCGCGGCACCCGCCGCCACCGGCACTACGAAGAAGGCCAAGTCTGCGTCGTCTGCGAAGAAGCCGCGCGCCAAGCCTGCGCACCCGCGCACCTCTGAGATGGTGACGGCCGCCATCAAGAGTCTGAAGGAGCGCGGCGGGTCGTCGCTGCAGGCGATCAAGAAGTACATTGCCGCGCACTACAAGCTGGACGCGGAGAAGCTGGCGCCCTTTATCAAGAAGTACCTCAAGTCGGCCGTCGTGGCTGGCGAGCTGGTGCAGACGAAGGGGAAGGGCGCGTCGGGCTCTTTCAAGCTTGCCGGCGCCGGCGGCGGGGCGGCCGAGGGCGGCAAGGCTCGTGGTGGCGGCGGTGGTGCGAAGAAGAAGCGCGCCGCTCCGGCCAGCAAGGAGAAGAAGGGGGCCCGTGCGGCCGGCGCAAAGAAGGCTGGCGGCGTGAAGGCGGCGACCGGTCGGAAGGCGGGCGCCGCCAAGAAGGCGTCTGCGGCGTCGGCCGCTCCCGCGGGTGCGAAGAAGGCGGCTGCGGCCAAGCCGGCCAAGGCCAAGTCGCCGTCGAAGGCGAAGAAGGCCGCCAAGGTTCCGACGAAGAAGCCGAAGGCGCCGCGCCCGAAGAAGGCGACGGCGACGCCGTCTAAGGCGAAGGCTTCGCCCAAGAAGAAGAAGTAAAAAGGGCAGGGAAGGGTTGGCGGTTGACACCGTCGCCTGGTGGCCGGCGCGCAACCAGAGGCTGTCGCGCGGTCCCGGACAAAAACAAAAACGGCCCTTCTCAGGGCCATCAAAGCACGTCGGGAAGGTGTTGATTGTCGTGTCGTGTCGTGGTCGGTCGGTTGCCTTGTTGTCTGTCTGTCTTGCTTGCTGGCGTTTGTTTGTTTCATGTGTGGATGGTGGTTGGATTGTGGGGTCGTTGGCGGGCGTGGGCGGCGGCGCGCGGCTGGTGTTACACAAAGTGTATTTTACTTTTACCTATTTATTTTGCGCCGCGTTTGTTTGTTTGTTTGTTTGTCTTGGTGGTGGTTTTGGAATAGTCTTTTTTGTTTTGCTTTGCTTTGCTTTGCTTTCCGGGCGTCACGTTTTGTGCCGTGGCCTGTGTGGGTGGCGCTATTGACGCTTGCGACTTGGTTCGGCCGGTGCGGTGCTTTTTTTTTTTTTTTTGGAAACGGCGGCGCCGGGCCGGGCCGGGGGTGGGACGACTGGACTGGAGAGTGAGTGGGGAACTAGTCGTTGCGACCGACAAAGTTTTGCTCGCGACGGAGAGACGTTAGTGGCCCTGAAAAGGGCCGTTTTGTTTGTTTGGCGGTGTGCGGGTTTAGGCGCGCTCGCCGCGGATGCGGCGCGCGAGCTGGATGTCCTTGGGCATGATGGTGACTCGCTTTGGCGTGGATTGCGCACAGGTTGGTGTCTTCGAAGAGGCCGACGAGGTAGGCCTCGCTGGCCTCTTGCAGGGCCATGACTGCGGAGCTCTGGAAGCGCAGGTCGGTCTTGAAGTCCTGGGCGATCTCGCGCACTAGGCGCTGGAATGGCAGCTTGCGGATGAGCAGCTCTGTGCTCTTCTGGTAGCGCCTGATTTCTCGCAGGGCGACGGTGCCCGGCCTGTAGCGGTGGGGCTTCTTGACGCCGCCGGTGGCGGGCGCGCTCTTCCTCGCCGCCTTGGTGGCGAGCTGTTTGCGCGGCGCCTTTCCGCCGGTGGACTTGCGGGCCGTTTGCTTTGTCCGGGCCATGGCTACTGCGGATGCGGATGCGGCGTGGAGGATATGCGTGCGCGACGGCGTCCGGTGCTGCCTTGACAACGGGCCCGCGCGCCCCGGGTGCTGCGCTTATATGCCCTCGATGCGCGGTGGTGGGGGGAGGGGAGGGCG
The DNA here is from genome assembly GCF_023897955.1 of Schistocerca gregaria. Lineage (NCBI taxonomy): Eukaryota > Metazoa > Arthropoda > Insecta > Orthoptera > Acrididae > Schistocerca > Schistocerca gregaria. The sequence continues at coordinate 158,611 of NW_026061804.1, read as the reverse complement.
GGCCGCGGGGCCCCAGAGTCTATATAGGGGGGCGGCGCGCGCGCTGGGCGCCACAACCGTAGCCGACTCGCTAGCGCCGGGTGAGGAGCTTGCCTTGCTTTCTGTTTTTTATATTATTGTGGTTGAGACGCTTGAAGAAGAAGAAGAATGACAGGCCGCGGCAAGGGAGGAAAGGGGCTCGGCAAGGGTGGCGCCAAGCGGCACCGCAAGGTGTTGCGCGACAACATCCAGGGCATCACGAAGCCCGCGATCCGCCGCCTGGCGCGCAGGGGCGGCGTGAAGCGCATCTCTGGTCTGATCTACGAGGAGACGCGCGGAGTGCTGAAGGTGTTCCTGGAGAACGTGATCCGCGACGCGGTGACGTACACTGAGCACGCCAAGCGCAAGACTGTGACGGCCATGGACGTGGTGTACGCCCTGAAGAGGCAGGGGCGCACCCTGTACGGTTTCGGCGGTTAGGCGGTGTGAGACCGAAGGAAGGAAGGAAAGAGAGATTGAAAAACGGCCCTTTTCAGGGCCACCACAGTGTTCGGAAGTTGAAAAGTGCGAAAGAGTCTGTGTTGCTGGTTTTTCTTTTCCTTTTTTAGTCTACTTGGCCTTTTAGTTTTGTTTGGAGTTTTTTTGACGTGGTGTGCGGTGCGGTTGGGAGGGAAGGAAGCGTGCCCTTGCGTTGTGTGAGCTCCCTCCTTCCTTCCTTCCTTCCTTCCTTCCTTCCTTCCCCTCCCTCTTTGCTTGTATGCTTCTTGTCGGTGGATGGGCTGTGTGTTGCGGCGCGGCTGAGTGCCGAGGGGTTATTTTTGAGGTGTGTTGTTGTGCGCCACGTGTGCTGGTTAATGGTCGCGAGACTGTGCGTGCGTGGAGTGGAGTGGAGGAGGTGGCCAAGTACGTGTGTACAAGATGGCGGCGCCTGTGTGTGTAAGAAGGAAAAAAAACCGTACACACAGAGAGAGAGAGAGAGAGAGAGAGAGAGAGAGAGAGAGAAGTGGTGCGACGAACGACTGGAATTCTGCTTTGGACGTAGGTTTGTGTGGTGGCCCTGAAAAGGGCCGATTGTGTTTTGTTTTTGAGCCGAGGCGGCAAATGGCGCGCTGCGTGCCAAGGGAGCACGCGGCGGTTGCCGATTGCGCTGTCTCTCTTTTAGGCCTTCTTCTCGGTCTTCTTTGGCAGCAGGACGGCCTGGATGTTGGGCAGGACACCTCCCTGTGCGATGGTGACGCCCGACAAGAGCTTGTTGAGCTCCTCGTCGTTGCGTATGGCGAGCTGCAGGTGGCGCGGGATGATGCGCGTCTTCTTGTTGTCGCGGGCCGCGTTTCCGGCCAGCTCGAGCACCTCAGCCGCGAGGTACTCCATGACGGCGGCGAGGTAGACGGGCGCCCCGGCGCCGACGCGCTCGGCGTAGTTTCCCTTGCGCAGGAGGCGGTGGATTCTGCCGACCGGGAACTGGAGCCCAGCCCTGCTTGAGCGGGACTTTGACTTGCCCTTGACTTTGCCTCCCTTTCCGCGTCCGGACATGGCGATGGGCTAGTTTCGAAAGAAGCGAGAAAGAAAAGCACAACGCCCCAAACGGTGCGAGCCGCAGCGAGTCGAGCAGCGGAGTGCGTGCCGGCGCCGGCGGGGTGGGGGTCCTTTATGGGCTCGGGTGCGGCGGCCGGTTGCGCGCGCGCCCCATTGGTCGGCGGCCGCAGCAGGGCGAGCTGGTAAAGGTGCGGCGGCGGCGTGCGGCGGGTGCCAGGCCATTCCGAGGTGGGACTGCTAAGCGGACGGACGTGCGTCTACCTGTGCTCCGCGCCGCTATTGTGCTCCCAGCCCTGGAAATACCCACCGCGCGCTCTCGCCGCCTTTGTGCAGAGCTCGCCTCGTTGCTTGCTTCTCGTGTGCTTGGTCGCCGCCTTGCGTGCTCGCGCAATAGCTTCGTGCTTGGTCGTATCGTCGGTGCTGGCGGTCCGCGCTGTGTTCTGGATTTCCGGACGTGGTCGGGTGTGCGTTATCGGTAAAAAGCAAAATTGTCGTTTCTGAGAAGCAAAAGTCGTCTTGCACACTCGGCGCGGACGGGGCTCTAGACCACGTGGGCGCTCGCTCTGACATGGGATAGACCGTGAAGAAAGAGGAACATCACGCCTCGAGTAGGTGAATATAAATAGTCGAAATTGTTCGAGAATTTCTGTGCCATAGGTGTTAGGGAAGCTGCAGTCCAGGGACCCGCCGAGCCACATAGTCAAACAGACTGACTGTGAGGCCCTTGGTGGTATCCCGCGCCTGCTAGGTGTAGGGAAATTTTTTCCACTGGCGCGGAAATTGTCGAAATATAGGCTTCCCTATCTGAAACCTTATAACATCGAGTAGGTGCCCGCCATGGCGGACACACGTGATCCAACCTCTGTCAGCGTCCCTCATGGAGTGCAGCCACACGACAGTTCACTTCCACCATCGTCATCATCACATTCACATACTTCAATTCATCCCCCCTCATCACCTTCCTCGTCAGACACTAGCTGTGACTCTGACCAGCTTGTCATAGCCACAGACAGCGACTCGGGCTCGGTCTCCTCATTGACCGACCCTGAAGTCAGACGTAGCGAAAGGCTACGTAAGATCAACTCTGGGCAGCCCCCGCAACCCGCAGCCGCGGAGAAACTCCGGGCGCGCGAAAACCAGAGCGTGGTTTCAAATGCGCAAGACGCAAAAGTACGACAACCACCACTAGACCAGCAGAAGCAACATCAACAAAAGCAGGTGGATCACTCAACTGCGACCGCAGATGCGTCCAATAATCAAAAGCAAAATCAAATTGCAGGCGTCGGAACGGTGCAAGGCGCTCAAAACACAACGGTGCCCCCAGCAATGACACAAACTCAGCGCCAGCCCAGAGGCAGAAGGGTGCCCCCGATAACGGTTTTTGAGACCAAAGGGTACACTACCCTAATCGGTCAGATACAAGGGAAGCTGAAAGGAGCACTAAGCACATCCTACAAGGGTGACAGCATCGTATACCAGGCAACAAATCCCGAGGACTTCCATTTCCTCAAAGAAGAATTTCGAAAACGGAAGATTGAATTCTTCACATACAGTGACGACCCGAAGGGGACACTTAAGGTCGTCATTAAAAAGCTCACTCCATACTGGACCACAGACGATGTCAAAAACGCCCTAATTGAGAAAGGGTTTCAAGTGCAGGACGTGTTTCAGCAAACGAAACCGCAGACCATTGTAAACGAATACGGCGAAACAGTCTCGGCTCCCAGAATAAAAACGGCCAATTTTCAAGTGAATCTCCTGAACACTGCTGAGGCTCGCAAAATATTCAAAGTTACACATCTGCTACACATGCAGGTCACGGTGGAGCTATACAAAAGACCAAACGGTCCGACGCAATGTTATCTGTGTCAACGCTTTGGGCATGGGGCGTCTCAGTGTGAACTTAGACCCCGCTGCGTGAAATGCGCCGGGCCACACCTTTCTGGGGCCTGCACTAAAAAGCCCGACGCGCCAGCAACGTGCGCAAACTGCGGGGGCAACCATCCAGCCTCCTTCAGGGGCTGCTCAGAGCGAGAGCGGATCGTCCAGGCCTGGGAACGAAGACGAGCACCCCCAACCAGCAGACATGTCCCACCAACCACCACACCGCGAACAGCAGCGGCAACAAAACCACCCCCGCCACCACCTGCGGATACACCACACTCCTCCCCTCCACCAAAACAAACTCAGGTGGGAACAAATACATTAGAAACTCCCCCAACACCACAGGAAGCAGTTGCATCCTGTTCCCCACCACCGGAGCGATCTCCGCCCCAAGCACAGCCCACGCTCGCCGAAATAGTGAGAACAGGGCGCACCCCACCAAACTCCCCTAAAACAAAGCCCACAATCCCGAAACAACAACCTGGCAGAATCCTGCCCTCCAAGGTGACTCTACATCCGCCGCTAACCGCACCTCCCCCCAGCACCTGTGTTCTAAAGGAACAGACAAGTGCGACACCTCTCCCCTCAACCTCTGCAGCGACTGAGGCTGCCCCCCCACTAGCCAGTCATTCAATGGCAACCGCCACAGAGCCCCCAACTGCTCCTGCGGTGACAATTCAAACCAACATCGCCAGTGACAACACCACTGCCCAGCAAAGCATCACAGAGGACTCACAGGTACAAACACCTCAAATTTTATCACAAATCTGGCAGTTTGTCAAAAACCTTCTCCCTCAAAATTTTGTTACCAAAATCACACAGATTATCAATCAGTTCTTAGCAGCCCCAGATCTTCTCAGTAAAGTGACACTAATTATCACAAACATCTTGCCCCTGCTCCTAAATGGCAAATGAAAACCAGCACATCACTATCGCCATCTGGAACGCTGACGGTGTTTCCCACGACCGATTCGAGCTCGAGATGTTCCTCGATGACCATGGGGTGGATGTGGCACTCCTAAACGAGACCCACCTAACCCCTGATGAGAGCTTTCGAGTCCGAAATTATGTGTTGGCCAGAAATGACCGCCCTAACAGACCAGGTGGCGGTACAGCCATTCTCATTAAAAATCGAATATGCCACAGGGTAATACAAACGCCACCACTCATAAACACAGAGGCAACAGCAGTCGAAGTTATTCTTAACAACCACCCCACACTTCTGGTGGCGGCATACCACCCACCCCAAGCCAGACTGTTTCCCAGTGACCTGGACGATCTCTTGGACATAAACCACAGAACCATAATAGGAGGGGACCTGAATGCCAAGCACAGGGCATGGGGATGTCGTACTACAAACACAAGTGGCAACAAACTACTGAGATACCTTGATAACCATCCAGCAGTAAGGGTTGTCTCAACTGATGAGCCTACTCATGTTCCCTATGACTCCAGGTGCCTGCCTGACAAATTGGACATATTCCTCTTAAAAAACGTTAACCTCAACACAACGACAGAGGTAATCAACAGCCTAAATTCAGACCATAGCCCTGTTATTCTAAGATTTCAGGGTGACCAAGACATTCCAAGTAACAGAATAATTACAACTTACAACACAAATTGGGCGAGGTACAAGGAACTGGTCACTCTACACATACCTGACCAGGCTCCTGACATGCAGACCCCAGAAGAAATCGACCAGGCTATAGCAGAATTAACCCAAATCATCACGACGTGTGGGGAAGCATCAACCATCAAAATAACGCACAACAGCGGACGGAGCAACCTGCCCCCAGACCTTGCGCAACTAATTACGGACAAGAACAGAACGCGCAAGAGATGGCAAACTTTTCGTGACCCCCAAGACAGGAGACGCATGTTTAGGATGGCCAGGGAAATCCAGACCAGACTTAAACTGCTGCGAAGTGCTAGATGGGAACAAAGCCTGCAAACAGCAGAGCAAAATCCCGAAAAATTCTGGGGAATCATCAGATCCAGACGACAACCCCAAAAAGCCAGCAGACCACTTCATGGGCAAAACGGTTTAGTCTATACCCCACACGACAAAGCAACCGCCATGGCAAACACGCTCGAGCTGCAGTTCCAAGAGAATATAATCGATGAAGACGAGGAAGAAGCAGAAGCCCTGGAGCGCAGAGTTGAGCGTCACCTACATCGAACACTTCGTGCCAGACCAGTCACCAACTTTGTGCCGACCACTGAACGTGCAGTCTCTGTTCTCATCAGGCGAATCGGCAATGCAAAAGCCCCCGGTCCCGATAACATCAAACCCCCCTTTCTTAGAAACCTTCCTCAACCTGCTATCTCTCACCTTACAGCCATCCTAAACAGTTGCCTCTCCATACAATACTTCCCTTCAGCCTGGAAGGTTGCAAAAGTTATTTCCGTTCCAAAGCCCAATAAAGATCAGTTATTCCCGCAAAACCACCGCCCTATCTCCCTACTATGTCATCTCTCCAAACTTCTCGAAATTCTTATACAAAACTCCCTACTCCAGTTTCTATCCATAAACAACATCATCATCCCTGAACAATTTGGTTTTCGTGCTGGACATAGCACTGTACAGCAAGCCATTCGCCTGGTGGAGCATGTCTGCACGGAGAAGAGCCAGGGCAACAGCACCGCAGCTATTTTCTTGGATATTGAAAAGGCTTTTGATCGTGTTTGGCATGACGGCTTGCTATATAAGATCTCCAAACTCAACTGCCCTCTCCACCTGCTGAAAATCATTCAGTCTTTCCTCTCTGACAGGAAATTTTACTCATACATAGAAAAGGCAAAAAGTGGCATGAAACTCATAGAAGCAGGTGTCCCACAGGGATCTGTGCTTGGCCCCCTCCTATATCTTCTGTATACAAATGACATCCCGAAAGAGCCGGGTGGCAACATAGCCTTATATGCTGATGACACAGCACTCTATCTCAGTGGCAGAAACATTAATTACCTAGCCTACAGCCTACAACGACATCTCAACAAAGTTGCAAACTGGTGCAACATCTGGAAAATAAAAATAAATGCTGACAAATGTCAAACAATCCTATTTTCTCATAAAATCAAGAAACCCATAATAAACATCACTTACAATGAACAAATACTCCCATGGAAAAATGAAATCACATACTTAGGACTAAAATTGGACAAAAACCTAACATTCAAGCATCACATAAGAGAGGCTAGGAACAAAGGCTCCGCCCGGCTCTACCAACTATACCCATTATTAAAGGGAATGGGATTGTCCATATCAGCAAAGCTCAGAATCTGGAAAACAATAGTCCTGCCTGTCATCCTCTACGGCTCTGAAGTGTGGAGCATGGCAGCAGACACTAATCTAGCCCAATTGGAGGTCGTCCAAAATAAAACCCTAAGAATTATTGCAGACGTACCAAGACTGACTAGCAATGAGGAAATCAGGGCAATGCTAGGGCAACCCTCTTTCTATCACATAATCAAACAAAAATCACAAACATTCTACGAATCATCTCATTCATCACCGTACCAGCTCATCAATACACTGGGACGGAACCCTCACCCTCAACTCAGAGCTCCTATCAACACACTCCATCGCCACTACAGGCGGTAACCATCTTCTCATCCTCATGAAACAGGATACTCATCTCCACTTCTATCAACATCATCATCACTAACGCCATCCACCCGGGGGGAAAATCCCCAAGCCATTACTGCACACAAGCCACATACGAACCCACAGGATCATTTCGTGAGACAGAGCGTTGAAAGAACGCTGGCTCTCCAGAACTAGCATGGGTGCAAACCCAGCCATCTCATGTCCGGCGGGTGCCACTGTGTGGGGAGACGCTGACTGGAGCGGAGCGCTTGACTGACTGACTGCGCGTGCCTGCCTGCCTGTTTGTTCGTGATGCCGCCCAAGACTAGCGGGAAAGCCGCCAAGAAGGCTGGCAAGGCGCAGAAGAACATTTCGAAGGGCGACAAGAAGAAGAAGCGCAAGAGGAAGGAGAGCTATGCCATCTACATCTACAAGGTGCTGAAGCAGGTGCACCCTGACACGGGCATCTCTTCGAAGGCGATGAGCATCATGAACAGCTTCGTGAACGACATTTTCGAGCGCATTGCGGCCGAGGCTTCTCGCCTGGCGCACTACAACAAGCGCTCGACCATCACGTCCCGCGAGATCCAGACCGCTGTGCGGCTCTTGCTGCCTGGCGAGCTGGCCAAGCACGCGGTGAGCGAGGGCACGAAGGCGGTGACCAAGTACACGAGCTCCAAGTAAGGAGGTGGCTCTTGGAAATGGGAGGCTCGTCCGCGGCGCGGCGAAGGAAAGAGAAAAAAAAAAACGGCCCTTTTCAGGGCCACCAAAATGCCTTTGCGGGAAGGGCGGAATTGTTGTTGTTGTATCTGTCTCGCGTGTGTGCACAGCTGTAGCTGTAGCTTGTGGTGTGGTGCGGCGCCGGCGCCTTTGGTTTTGGTGTGACGTTGGGGATACGCACTTTAGCCACAGCCGGGTCGTGGGCGTGGGTGTTTCGAGACGTGTTGGTGTTAGGGGGGCGGATCGCTGGAGTTGGCTTGTTTGATATATATTTTTGTTTTTGTCCCCTTTGTATGGTATGGCCGGAGGTGTGGAACGGAAAGCAAACCGCGACTGTCGGATGTCACACCGTTGGTGGCGAGGGTGAGAAACACGTTGCCGCCTACAGCTGCTTCTACGCCGAGCGGGTGCGTTAAGTTAGTTGGTTGGTTGGGCGACGTAAAAGTGGAGCGTGGAGGTGTGTGTGAACGTGAGGTGACACGCATTGTATTGCATTGTATTTGTACGCGCGAGGTGAGTTAGGAGACCACGCGCCACGACGTACGGTGCCCTCTTTCGACCTGACGTCTGACGTCTGGTTTTTGTTTGTGGAGGCGGTGTCGTCATTCTGGATGTACGTGTATTTTCCGCTCAGTTGAGTGAGGTGACGCGAGACGACGGCGTCGGTGGTGTTTTTGTTTTGTTGTTGGCGCCCCGGGGATGAAGAGGGGCACCCGACGGTAACGAGAGGTTGCACTTTGTGATCGGTCGAATGTCCGGGGAGCGAGGAATAGGGTGGGGGGTTGAAAAGAAACGCCAGTGTAGGGCAACGGGACGGTGAACGTTCCCGTGGTGTCGGAGGTGTGCAGTGGGGGCGAGGAAAAAAAAAAAAAAAAAAAAGCGCGTAACGGCGCGGCTGCCGTGGTGGAAACGTTCTCTCCAACTGTGGTGGTGTCCCCTGTGTGTTTTGTTGTTCTCTATATCGTGTGTCCCCTCGCACAAGACGCTCTCTGGGCGGGTTTGATTCATTCATTTTTGCATTGTCACGTAGCGTAGAATGGTGGAATGCGCAAGAGTTGAGTGAGACTGGCGACGGTATATGGTCTGAGCAGCGTCAGCTGCACTGCACACTCCCCGGAAAAGAATCTTGGATGCCGTGCTAACTGAAATTTGGTGGACGGGGTTCTCAAGGCCTGTTTTCCTATTTTGTTGTCTGTCTGTAGTTAAGATGGTGAAATGACGTCGAAGAAGCAGTATTGTGCTCACAGAAACGGAAACAAACTGTTATGGAAATGCCCTAGTTTGATGAAAGGAAATGTGTGTTGAATATACAGGATGGTAAAGACCAAGTGCGTTGAAAGAAACGTTGTGAAGGAACGAACGTTCCCTGAATTGGTTTCTTTTTGTTCCCGAGTTGTGTACAATGGACGACGGTTGTGCCATATCGCAGCATTGCATCATCCCCAGGTTTTATTTCAATTGAGCGATAAAAAAAGGAAAAAGAGAAGAACAAGAACACTATCGAAATGGTCTATGGTGTGTGACCCACAATTGTTGTCTTTAAATCACTTACCCAACCATGTCGTAAAAATATTTATTTATTTTTTTTTTTTTTTTTACAGTGGCTGCCCAATGACCTAGATGTAACAGAGAGAGAGAGAAACACATGGCGTGTCAGATGTTTGTTTTCTTTTCCCCCCCGTCAAGTGGCAAATGCGAACACCGTCAGCTGTAATTGACGATCGACACTAGTATGGCGCGAAAAGGGGGTGCGACCTGTGCAGTTGTGGGTGAAACTTTGGGTGATGGGCTGTCATGCGGCATCGCGTGCGTTCATTACCCCTCGGCGGCGGCGGCGGCGCCGCAGCTCCGTCCAGCTCGCGCTCTCGGAAACAACCCTCTCGTAATGCCGCGTCTCCTCCGTCACTGCAATTTTCAAAGGGAAACCTGTGTGGCCGGTGGGGGTGTGTCAACCGTTGGGCTCAAGCTCCGCCGACAAAAAGTGTTGAGTGTATCCAGTGTGAGAGAGGTTGACGCTTTTCGTGGTGTGTGTGTGGCAATGTTTTGAAAAGTTTGCAACGTACGTTAAGAAGTGTTGACGCTGAAACTTGCGGGCTGTGTGGCCCTGGTGGTTGGCTGGCTGGAGACGCGGGCGTGTCCAGTCGGTCGGTTGTTGTGGCTGAAAGGTACGTATACGGTTCCGCCGTCCCGTCGGAACTGCGTCTGTCTGGAAGGTATGACGTGACGTGCAGTTTTTATTAGGTCAGCCTTGTTGTGTATTGTTCCATTTGTTGCTCACTCGTCACCCGTATTTGGTGTGGCGATGTATGTGGACGTACTGCTGGATCAGTGTCAGGGTTTCCGTGGGAGGTGTTGGTTGGGTTGGATTTGCCTGACACGGCTGAGTCCGCAATTGGCCTGCCGTTCGTTGATGTGATATGTGGGTTCTGAGGAAGAATGTGTACGAGATAGTTGCCCTGCCCTGCCCTGCCCTTTCTTTCGCGTTCGTGTGTGCCCCCCTTGTTGTGTAGTGTGGGTTGAACATGGTTCTTTACCGAGTGGGGGGGGGGGGGGGGGAATGGGATGGACGGATCCGTTGCTGTTGCTGTCACCGTCAAGACAACGCACGCACCCCTGTCCTACGAGAAGGTGTGTCAACCGGGGTTTCGGCAGTCGTGTGTGTAGGGGACGGGGAGAAGCAAAGTGGAGAGTGCGGCACGGGCAGAGAGTGGAATTGGGGCGCGTTGATGTTGGGAAACATCCCCCAAGGGTTGCGGGATGATGTGGCGGTGAGAGCGGGGGGCGGGGGAGAAAAGAAAAGCGAAAAAGAACTAAGGAAGAGGAGGAGGCGTGCGTGTGCGCAGTGGCGGGGCCCCAAAGACCTGTCGTGTGGTGTCGGCCGAACGCGAACGCGTGTGCGGGGCAGCGTCGGCACGGAGAGAGAGAGAGAGAGAGAGAGAGAGAGAGAGAGAGCGAGCTGGTCTGATGGGTATTTTTTTACCCCCTGTACTCGAAGGACCGGATCTGTCCTTGATCCCTGCCTTCTGTCTGATTATGTTGGGTAACAAAATGATGGGATGATAGGGTCTCTTGGGTGTGTGTAGATGTTTGTTGTTTGAGTGAGTGTTATGGTGTTTGTATTTTATTTTTGTTTATCATGGTATGTTGTAGTTTGTGGTGTTTTGTCGTGATGGGAAATGTCGTTCTTGGGTCGGGTGGATTTTGTCCCAGATTTCTGATGAGTGGGTGGTTCGAATCCGTGGTTTGGTGGGAAAAAAAAAAAAAAAAAAAAAAACTTTATGGATTTTTCTTTGGATGATTTCCGGGATTTTGAGTATGTTATGGTTTGTGTATATGTCTCGGTTTGTCTGGTACCGGCCGGCATCAGCAGCAATTCTGAAGTATTTGTTGTGCACCCTTTTTTTTACTCTTGTTATGTTGGTGTCTGCGGCCATTGACCAGATTTTCAGAGCCGTAAGTGATGGCTGGTTCCTATGACGGTTTTGAAGATTTTCTTTTTGGCGCGCATATTTATTCTGTTTCCTTTGATGATTGGGTACAGTCTGAATATTGCTGCTGCAGCCTTGTTACAAACGTGTGTAACATGGTCTCTAAATGTCAACCTCTTGTCCAGCTTGATGCCTAGATACTTTATTGTGCCTGACCATGGAAGATTGTTATTTCTGAGGCGTATATGCAGGTTAGGAGGTATTCTTTTTGAATGTGAATCGTATTGTATTGCTTGGGTTTTCTCCGCGTTTATTGTTTTTTTTGGTTAGCCCATTTCTGGATGGATTGTAGGTGTTGCTCTATTTTTGTGACTCTATATTGCAGGTTAGAACTGCTGCGGTAGACTGCAGTGTCGTCTGCAAATAGTGACAAGTGTCCTCCCAGCTGTTTGTTTGTGTATATTGAGTAGAGAATGGGCCCCAGCACTGAGCCTTGCGGGACTCCAGCCTCTATGGATCTAGTGTTACTTGCCGCTCCTGGTACATGGACATAGAATGCTCTGTTGCGGAGAAAAGAAGCAATAATGTGGATGGGGCAGTTGTACTGGTGGAGCTTGTAGATAAGGCGTTATCCGAATGCTTTTCCAATGTCAAGCAGGACTGCTCCAGTACTGTGTCTAATGTTTCTGGCCTGACATATGTGCTCGACTAGTCTGGTCACCTGGTGGGTGGTGCTGTGTTCTTCGCGGAATCGGAATTGTTGTGGGATGATTATGTTGTTATCCTTTAAGAATTGAATTTCTTCAGTTCAGTTTGAATGAGCTTTCCGAGGACCTTTCCAAGGAAGTTGGCCTATAGTTTTGCGGAAATAATAAGTCCTTGTTTGGCTTTGGTAATGTGATGACTCGGGCCTGTTTCCAAGTAGTTTAGTCTGAAGCAAGCATTATATATTGATGTTAGATAGATAATTGATAGTTGCTGGAGGTAGGTGATGTAGTAGTTGCGGTTTGATGGAATCTGGGCCTGATGCCTTCTTAGGATGTGTGTATGTTTGTGATGTGATAAGATACGGGGTTTCTGCGTTTATTGGATTGTGAAAGATGTTCTGATCGGGGCACTTAGGATGCGGTTTTACCCTTCTGAGTACCATTTCCTGGTGGTCATCAGTTTCGTCATCTACCGCTTCTGGTGCTTGGAATTGCCTTTCTAGTGAATCCGCCAGTGCTTCAGCTCGGTCTGTGGGGTCGTTCCTTCCCCATGTAGATGTAGATGTAGATGTTTCGTGTTTAGTTTACGAGTTTTAAGAAATTTCCAGAATTTTTCCTGGTCCCTTTCTGCTTCTCGTAACGTTTCCTCCCACGCCTCGCTACGGTGGTTTTCGGAGCTCTCTTTTTGATCCTCCCGGCCAATTGCTCTGATTTTCGTCGGTCGGCTGGGTCCCTGTAGTTTCTGGCGCGCGCGGGCTGCGGTTGGCGCCTTTGGTGGCAACGGCCGGGGCAAGCAGCGGTGTGTGGTGTGGTGCGGGGCGGGCAGGGGCAGGGGCAGGGGCAGGGGCAGGGGCAGGGGCAGTGGCAGTGGTGGTTGACGGATGGCCTGGGGGCCGAAAAACGGGCCGGCCGGCGGACGGCGGACGGATGTTGAGAGAGGCGGCGCGCACGCGTCTCGCGCGGACACAGGCGCCACAGCGTTGATTGGAAGGAGGTGCGGTGCGGGGATGGGCCCAGGAAAAAAGACGGTCGTGGCCCCTGTCTTGGGTGCGTGTCGACGTCAGCACCGTCGGTGTGGTGTGGTGTGGTGTGGTGTGGGCAGGGAGGGGGGGAAAAGCGGGCTGCGGGCTGCGGGCTGCGGGCTGCGGGCTGCGGAGGGAATGGTGGTGGGGAGTAGGCACACATGTGGGCGGGCGCAAAATCGGCCGGTGCCCGTAAACCGCGGCGGGATATTGGGTGGAAAAGAGGGAAATTGTAGAAAGGAAAACAAGCGGAGGGGGCGAATGTGGTGGGGTGGGGGGACGGGCGGGGGCGAGGCGACAGCTTGCTTTTTCTTTTTCATTTTATTCTGTTGTAGTGTTTTTGTTTTTTTGTTTTTTTTGCGTGTGTGTGGCCTTGGAGAGGCTGGTCTTGTCTGGCTTACGCTTTGGGTGCGTGTGTTGGTACTTTTTCGTTTTTTCTTGTTCTGCAGAGCAGGGGCGGGGCGGTGGGAACGGCTGGCTGGCTGGCTGTGCCCAGAGGAGGAGGAGACGCTGGCGGCGGGCCCGGCTCCTGGGGCTGCTGTTGCATGCGCTGTGCAAAGAAAGGAAGAGTGGGTTTGTTTGGCTGGTGAAGTGCATTATTTAAGTGTGGGCTTGCCGGCCTGGCTCCGATGCGCAGGTAGATAGATGCCGGCGGCGACCGCAGGCAGGCAGGCGCGTTGTGTGTACAGAGGGACGAGCCATGTGTTTTGCAAGCAGGACGTGGCGTGCCGAGTGGAGAGGAGGCGGCGGCTCGGCTCGGTTCGGCCCGGCCCGGTCCGGCGGTGCCGCGCTGTTGTCGCGGACGTGAGCGCCCCCTGGCGGGCGGGTGGTTGGCGGCGGCGTGGTGGACGCGTGTGGCAGTTGTGTGCACGGGTTGCTTGGGCGAGTGAGCAGTGGCTGGCGGTGTTGGCGCGTCGTCGGGGAGGTACGTGTTGCGGCCGCGTCTGCTGCGCGCTGCGTCGTTGTGTCGACTGTGTGTGGGCGTGGGCACGTGTGCTCTGCCGAGGGCGTCGTAAAAAAGTGGGTCGCGGTGTGCGTGCGTAGCCCGTGATGATGTATTGTGCGTCGCGTCGTTGTGTGCGAAACGGATGCCGAGAGGTGTGTGGTAAGTGCGAAGCGCGAATGTGCGGCGTTTGGCGGTTTCGGTGTGTTTTCTGTTTTTGCGGCGTGAGAGTGGGGCTGGCTGGCTGGCTGGCTGTTGTTGGTTGCCTTGTGTGTGTAGGTTGATGGCGCGACGCGGAGGGGACGCCGTTTGCTGCGTGCCTTGCCTCGCGTGTGTTGGCGCGCCGTGCATGTGTTTGGGTCGCGGGGGCGGTGTTTTTGTTTGTATTTGGATTTTCATTTTTTGGCGTGTTGTGTCGTGTATGGCAAGGGCGAGAGGAGTAGTGCGGTAGTGGTAGTGCAGTAGTGTCGTTGCGGCACGGGCGTCTGGTGGGGCTGTGCGTCGTGGCGGGGAAGGTGTGTAGGTTGCGGCGATGCGGCGAGCCCAGCCCGTCGTTTGACGGTGTGCCGGGTGAGTTGCGCTGCGAATCGAGTGTGGCGGGAAGGGGAGCTGCGTGGCGCCTGCGTCCGTTGGCAGCAGGGGCTGTGCTTTTGAGAGTTTGTTTGATTTCGGGACGACGACGACGACGACGACGACGACTGGTTGGTTGGTTGGTTGGGTGGGGTGGCGTGCGCGTTTGTCGTACTGGGCGAGTCGATTGCCTGCCGGCTGGCGAAAGGTGCGCCGCCGCCCGTCTCGCGCTCTGTGTTTTTTTTTTTTTTTTTTTCTCTCTGTGTGTGTCGGCTGCGTTTTGTTTGCGGTGCGCGCGAAAACGGTGGTGCCGAAAGTGTGCCGGCGTGGCGTTGCGACCGCGACGAGCCGCGGGCGCGCCATTTGGCTGGTGTTGCGTGAAGAGCGGCTGTGTACGGGTAGTGGCTGTAGCCGTACGTGTACGTGCATCCGGCCCGGCCGCCAGCCCAGCCCAGCCCAGCCCAGCCGAGTCGGGTGAGCGGAGGCCGACACGTGGTGGTGCTCTGTGCTCTCTCGGCTCGGGGGGGTTTGTGTGTGTGCGTGTCTCGTTCGCTCTCCGGAATCTGCTTGTTCTGCTGATCCCCGCCTGTCGGCGTCGTTTATTTTTACTTATTTATTTTTTACCTGTTGTTTGTTTTTCGACGTCGTCTTGCAGTTTTGTCCTTTGCGGCGTGCCGACGACCCGCCGCGCGACCTTATGAAACCCCAAAGCGTGGCGTGGCGTGGCCGAGCCGCAGCAGCTAAGGGGGTGCGGCCGCCTCGACGCCTTAACCTCTCCTAAACTTCTTTAAGCCCCTTAACGCAGCCACCTAAACTAACGTAACCTAACCTAACCTAAGCTCTTAGGCCAACCCCCAAGTCGCCTTAACCTAACGTACGTGACCGCAACCTTAGCTTAACGCCTACGTTAAGACGTGACGTCACGTCAACGCTTAACCTAACCCTGACGCCTTCTTAGCCTAACCTGACGTAACCTAAGGTAAGGTAACCGTTGAAAGAAAGAAACCACCTTTGTTTTGACGTTGAGGCGTGTAAGGTCGGCTGTGAGGGCAGATTCGGTGTGTCTGTAGTTGGGGCTGGCTGGTAATTTATTTTGTTTGTTTGTTTATCGTTGTTTTGTTTTCGCCTGTGGCGGGGGGGTTGGCGCTCCGTCGGCCGGTGCCATGTTGCGCAGGCGGCGATCGTAAAAAAGTAAAAAAAAAAAAGAAAAAAGAAAAGAAAAATGTGTTGGAAGGGCTGTGGGTGTTGGCGGGCGAGGCGAGAGGAGGAGGACGGCCCGCGGCCGTGGCCCGACGGCTGCGGGCCGATCGGGAAAACGGCGGAAGGCGATGGGGCGGCGGAGGTGCGTTTGTGCACGGCCGTCATCGCCGCACGACTCGGCTCGTGTGGCTGTGGCGCCGGCCGCGGTGGCCGGGCTGCCGCGGCGACGGTGCGGGAGTTTTGACGAAGGTTTGGCCATTGTGGCGGGTCGTCGGCTGGGGCTGTGGGGGCGGCATTTGGGCGGGGGCGGCGATTCTCGGCGGGCCGACCCAGGCTGTGGCGCGCGGTGGCTGCAGTTTGGCCGTGGTTTGCGGCGCCGCCGCGGCGACTGGTTGGCGACCGTGGTGTCGGTGTGTGTAGCCCCATCCTCGGTGGTTTGAATGGCGCGGGTGGTTGCGGCGCAGGTTGGGGGCTGCTCCGCGCAGGCTGTCGGACGTTGGGCGGTAGCAAGCGCGGGAGGCGCGGCGCGGCGGCGCGGCGGCGCGCCGAGTGGCGGCCGCTCTCTCGGCCGTCCGCGCCCGCCCGCGACACTGGCTGGGCCAGGCGCGTGCGCGGCTATTCTCTGCTGCGCGCCCCTCGCTGTTGTGCGTCGTCGAAGGAGAGAAGGAAGCGAAACCAAGGGGAAAAAAGAAAAGAGAACAAGCAAAAGATGGCAGACCAGGCGGCTACGAACGAGACTGCCGCGGCACCCGCCGCCACCGGCACTACGAAGAAGGCCAAGTCTGCGTCGTCTGCGAAGAAGCCGCGCGCCAAGCCTGCGCACCCGCGCACCTCTGAGATGGTGACGGCCGCCATCAAGAGTCTGAAGGAGCGCGGCGGGTCGTCGCTGCAGGCGATCAAGAAGTACATTGCCGCGCACTACAAGCTGGACGCGGAGAAGCTGGCGCCCTTTATCAAGAAGTACCTCAAGTCGGCCGTCGTGGCTGGCGAGCTGGTGCAGACGAAGGGGAAGGGCGCGTCGGGCTCTTTCAAGCTTGCCGGCGCCGGCGGCGGGGCGGCCGAGGGCGGCAAGGCTCGTGGTGGCGGCGGTGGTGCGAAGAAGAAGCGCGCCGCTCCGGCCAGCAAGGAGAAGAAGGGGGCCCGTGCGGCCGGCGCAAAGAAGGCTGGCGGCGTGAAGGCGGCGACCGGTCGGAAGGCGGGCGCCGCCAAGAAGGCGTCTGCGGCGTCGGCCGCTCCCGCGGGTGCGAAGAAGGCGGCTGCGGCCAAGCCGGCCAAGGCCAAGTCGCCGTCGAAGGCGAAGAAGGCCGCCAAGGTTCCGACGAAGAAGCCGAAGGCGCCGCGCCCGAAGAAGGCGACGGCGACGCCGTCTAAGGCGAAGGCTTCGCCCAAGAAGAAGAAGTAAAAAGGGCAGGGAAGGGTTGGCGGTTGACACCGTCGCCTGGTGGCCGGCGCGCAACCAGAGGCTGTCGCGCGGTCCCGGACAAAAACAAAAACGGCCCTTCTCAGGGCCATCAAAGCACGTCGGGAAGGTGTTGATTGTCGTGTCGTGTCGTGGTCGGTCGGTTGCCTTGTTGTCTGTCTGTCTTGCTTGCTGGCGTTTGTTTGTTTCATGTGTGGATGGTGGTTGGATTGTGGGGTCGTTGGCGGGCGTGGGCGGCGGCGCGCGGCTGGTGTTACACAAAGTGTATTTTACTTTTACCTATTTATTTTGCGCCGCGTTTGTTTGTTTGTTTGTTTGTCTTGGTGGTGGTTTTGGAATAGTCTTTTTTGTTTTGCTTTGCTTTGCTTTGCTTTCCGGGCGTCACGTTTTGTGCCGTGGCCTGTGTGGGTGGCGCTATTGACGCTTGCGACTTGGTTCGGCCGGTGCGGTGCTTTTTTTTTTTTTTTTGGAAACGGCGGCGCCGGGCCGGGCCGGGGGTGGGACGACTGGACTGGAGAGTGAGTGGGGAACTAGTCGTTGCGACCGACAAAGTTTTGCTCGCGACGGAGAGACGTTAGTGGCCCTGAAAAGGGCCGTTTTGTTTGTTTGGCGGTGTGCGGGTTTAGGCGCGCTCGCCGCGGATGCGGCGCGCGAGCTGGATGTCCTTGGGCATGATGGTGACTCGCTTGGCGTGGATTGCGCACAGGTTGGTGTCTTCGAAGAGGCCGACGAGGTAGGCCTCGCTGGCCTCTTGCAGGGCCATGACTGCGGAGCTCTGGAAGCGCAGGTCGGTCTTGAAGTCCTGGGCGATCTCGCGCACTAGGCGCTGGAATGGCAGCTTGCGGATGAGCAGCTCTGTGCTCTTCTGGTAGCGCCTGATTTCTCGCAGGGCGACGGTGCCCGGCCTGTAGCGGTGGGGCTTCTTGACGCCGCCGGTGGCGGGCGCGCTCTTCCTCGCCGCCTTGGTGGCGAGCTGTTTGCGCGGCGCCTTTCCGCCGGTGGACTTGCGGGCCGTTTGCTTTGTCCGGGCCATGGCTACTGCGGATGCGGATGCGGCGTGGAGGATATGCGTGCGCGACGGCGTCCGGTGCTGCCTTGACAACGGGCCCGCGCGCCCCGGGTGCTGCGCTTATATGCCCTCGGTGCGCGGTGGTGGGGGGAGGGGAGGGCGGGCCGCGGGGCCCCAGAGTCTATATAGGGGGGCGGCGCGCGCGCTGGGCGCCACAACCGTAGCCGACTCGCTAGCGCCGGGTGAGGAGCTTGCCTTGCTTTCTGTTTTTTATATTATTGTGGTTGAGACGCTTGAAGAAGAAGAAGAATGACAGGCCGCGGCAAGGGAGGAAAGGGGCTCGGCAAGGGTGGCGCCAAGCGGCACCGCAAGGTGTTGCGCGACAACATCCAGGGCATCACGAAGCCCGCGATCCGCCGCCTGGCGCGCAGGGGCGGCGTGAAGCGCATCTCTGGTCTGATCTACGAGGAGACGCGCGGAGTGCTGAAGGTGTTCCTGGAGAACGTGATCCGCGACGCGGTGACGTACACTGAGCACGCCAAGCGCAAGACTGTGACGGCCATGGACGTGGTGTACGCCCTGAAGAGGCAGGGGCGCACCCTGTACGGTTTCGGCGGTTAGGCGGTGTGAGACCGAAGGAAGGAAGGAAAGAGAGATTGAAAAACGGCCCTTTTCAGGGCCACCACAGTGTTCGGAAGTTGAAAAGTGCGAAAGAGTCTGTGTTGCTGGTTTTTCTTTTCCTTTTTTAGTCTACTTGGCCTTTTAGTTTTGTTTGGAGTTTTTTTGACGTGGTGTGCGGTGCGGTTGGGAGGGAAGGAAGCGTGCCCTTGCGTTGTGTGAGCTCCCTCCTTCCTTCCTTCCTTCCTTCCTTCCTTCCTTCCCCTCCCTCTTTGCTTGTATGCTTCTTGTCGGTGGATGGGCTGTGTGTTGCGGCGCGGCTGAGTGCCGAGGGGTTATTTTTGAGGTGTGTTGTTGTGCGCCACGTGTGCTGGTTAATGGTCGCGAGACTGTGCGTGCGTGGAGTGGAGTGGAGGAGGTGGCCAAGTACGTGTGTACAAGATGGCGGCGCCTGTGTGTGTAAGAAGGAAAAAAAACCGTACACACAGAGAGAGAGAGAGAGAGAGAGAGAGAGAGAGAGAGAGAAGTGGTGCGACGAACGACTGGAATTCTGCTTTGGACGTAGGTTTGTGTGGTGGCCCTGAAAAGGGCCGATTGTGTTTTGTTTTTGAGCCGAGGCGGCAAATGGCGCGCTGCGTGCCAAGGGAGCACGCGGCGGTTGCCGATTGCGCTGTCTCTCTTTTAGGCCTTCTTCTCGGTCTTCTTTGGCAGCAGGACGGCCTGGATGTTGGGCAGGACACCTCCCTGTGCGATGGTGACGCCCGACAAGAGCTTGTTGAGCTCCTCGTCGTTGCGTATGGCGAGCTGCAGGTGGCGCGGGATGATGCGCGTCTTCTTGTTGTCGCGGGCCGCGTTTCCGGCCAGCTCGAGCACCTCAGCCGCGAGGTACTCCATGACGGCGGCGAGGTAGACGGGCGCCCCGGCGCCGACGCGCTCGGCGTAGTTTCCCTTGCGCAGGAGGCGGTGGATTCTGCCGACCGGGAACTGGAGCCCAGCCCTGCTTGAGCGGGACTTTGACTTGCCCTTGACTTTGCCTCCCTTTCCGCGTCCGGACATGGCGATGGGCTAGTTTCGAAAGAAGCGAGAAAGAAAAGCACAACGCCCCAAACGGTGCGAGCCGCAGCGAGTCGAGCAGCGGAGTGCGTGCCGGCGCCGGCGGGGTGGGGGTCCTTTATGGGCTCGGGTGCGGCGGCCGGTTGCGCGCGCGCCCCATTGGTCGGCGGCCGCAGCAGGGCGAGCTGGTAAAGGTGCGGCGGCGGCGTGCGGCGGGTGCCCCATTCCGAGCTCGCACTCCGCGCTGAACGGAGCTTCCTGCTACCTGGCGCGCGTGTGCTTGCCGCCGCCTTTGTCCGCTCGCTGCCTTTGTCTGCGCTGCCGCGCTGAGGCGCGCCGACTACTCCGACCACGTGGGCGAGAAGAAGAAGACGACGTGACTTGCGTCTCGCATGCGAGAGCGTGAGTCAGCAAAATTGTCGTGTTCACGAATTGCTCTATCATGATGCTCATCGCCGTAGGATGACTCTGGATTAGCCAGATTCTAGTCGTTAGCTAGGGTTTTTGTGTGCCAGGGCCCCCTTCACGTGGGACCAGCCCGCGTACACGGAGGCAAAGGCAGATAAGAATCCTGGAGAGAGCACATCCCACCCGTACGTCAAATTTTCAGCCGGTCGCGGAATTCTCCGGAAATTCCACGGCCGGTAGGGCCACCCCTACCACCTCAGATTACTCCCTATGCTCCACCCTCACACACACTCACATCACACATGACACTGATTCACAAACAACCAGTAGGAAGTCGGGGAAAATGAGACCTGACACGAAGCGGAAGGCGCCTGATGAAAGCCAAGCTGAATCTAGCGCCGGCACATCAGACGCAGCGTCAGGACGGCCAAAGCGAAGGGTTTCAGTATCCCCACCAAGCGAAACAACAGAAGTTACACCAGAAAACCTTCCACTTCCGGATGACTCCGACATGGAAGCGGATCCAATACCCAATATCCCGACCTCCAATAGATTTGGAATACTCGAGCAAGACACATCAGGAGATAAACAGCCTCAGCAACACACATCAGGAGATAAACAGCCTCTGCAACAAACCCCTCAACCTAAGAAGCCACAGGTACCTCCAATAGTGGTTTTCAACACGAAAGACTACATCACAATACTGCAGAACATAAGACCCATTCTGAAAGGTCACTTGAGGACGAAGTCGTCCAAAGAAAAAATATCCTACTATTTCCAAGAACCAGACGACCACAAAGCACTCTGCGCGCTTCTCACAAACCAGAACATCCCCTATTACACACATGAACTAAATCCCACGAAACCACTGAAAGTGGTAATCTATGGTCTCCTCGTTAACATGGCACCCTCGATGATTCAGGAGTGCCTCATAAACTTCAACCTTCCAGTACACAAAGTATCTCAGATGACAGAACCTACTGAAAGTGGAATAAGACGCCCCAAAGCCCAATTCCTGGTAGAACTGGATAACACTGAGGAAGGGAAGCGCATCTACAAGATGCGATCTCTACTACACATGGGGATCACAGTCCGGTCCTACAGGGGCCCAAGAGGCCCTGCACAATGCCATAACTGCCAACAATTCTATCATGGCTCCCGGTTCTGCAAACTGCCACCGCGTTGCGTAAAATGCGGAGCAAACCACACGACAGCGGAGTGCAAGAAAGCACTCAAAACTCCGCCAAAATGCGCAAACTGCGGTGGGGCGCACACCGCCAGCTACAAAAAATGCCCCAAATTCCTCGAACTGCTGATAGACTGGAATGCACGAAGGCAAAGAACACAGGCCTCCGCACAACAGAAGCCAGAATTCAGACCAGAACCTACTCAGTTCCCAGGACTGAGAATTCCAAGAAGAACATGGCTTAACACTGCTGCCTCAACATCACAGGCAAATCAACAGCCACAACAACAACAAACCTCCGGATCACAGGCTAACCAGCAGCCACAACAACAACAAACCTCAGAAGCTGCCCCCCCCTCAGGACTTGGCGACGATGTGAAGGTGCTCCTTGGCCTAATCTCCCAAGTTAACATCAGGAAGGTGGTGAACACAGTTCAGAAGACTATAGCAGAAATCAGACAGGCACCAGATGTCTTATCAAAAATTAGCATACTGTTCACAGCAGCAATAGATTTCTTCCATGGCTCAGACTAATAAAAATAAACCCTTTAATATCATAACATGGAACGCCAACGGCGTTCTACCGCAACGACAGATATTAGAAGAATTCTTAGACACCCACAGGGTAGACGTAGCACTTGTCACAGAGACCCATCTCCAACCCGACCAACGGATGAAAATACGTAACTACATTACCTATAGAAATGATCGTGTCAATCGCCCCGGCGGAGGCACGGCCATATTAATAAAACACAGGATCACCCATAGACGGTTAGACACCCCCAACCTTACAAGAGCAGAAGCCACAGCCATAGAACTTGACATACAAGGCAAGGCAGTAGTGCTGGGGGCAGTCTATAACCCACCAGCAGGGGCACGATTAGTACCAGCCGACCTGCAAGCCCTCTTACACCTTGGACGCACTGCAATACTTGGGGGGGATTGGAACTCCAAGCACCCCTCCTGGAACAGCAGGGCGACCAACAGGAACGGTCAGATTCTCCACAACTTCCTGCAAGGCACGAGGAACGTAATTGTTGCGGCTCCCGACACCCCAACCCACTTCCACTACAACCACCAACTCCGCCCCGACGTCCTTGACTTTTTCCTCGTCAAGAATGTACCATGGAACCTCTCCCTTTCCGTAATAAACGACTTAGACTCCGACCACAATCCTGTTTTCCTCTCCCTAAATGCCAATGACCAACAGCAAGATCCCTGGCGAACCATCAAATCATCATACACCAACTGGGATCGCTACAACGCCTTTCTCGTAAACAATACTCCAGATAACCCTAACCTAAATAGTAAAGCAGCAATAAATCAGGCCATACAATCACTGACAGAAGCAATCTCGGAAAGCAGCCGAAAAGCTACAACCACTATCACCCACCACACCACTAGATCCACCCTCCCGCAACAATTACAAAACCTCCTAGCAGACAAACGCTACTTCAGGAAGAGATGGCAGGAGTACCGCGACCCAGCTGACCGACGTCGTGTTGACCAACTCAGCCGACAAATAAGGAGAGAACTACAACAGCATAAAAACCAGAAATGGGACGAAACGCTGCAGGAAGCTGAGGGGAACCCAGAGAAGTTCTGGCGCATCACTAAAGCCAGAAAAACCCCTCAAACTGCAAATAAGCCCCTGCATGGAACCAACGGACTGGTCTACGATCCCCAGGGCAAGGCAGAGGCAATGGCTGAAACCTTAGAACGCCAGTTCACCACCTCCGAAACAGACGACGCAGACGCGGACGAACATGAGGAAAGAACAATCAGAAGAGTAACCAGAGGCCTCAGGGCCCCTGTAGCAACTCACTTTCCGGTCGTTACCTCCGACGAAATATGCGGTTACATCAAATCACTCCACAACAAAAAATCCCCAGGGCCTGACAAAATATCCCCCATGCACCTAAAACACCTACCCCCAATCTCCATCCAACTCCTCACCAACATTTACAACGCCTGTCTCAGACTTCAATACTTTCCCAAGCCATGGAAAACGGCTAAAGTTATTACTCTACCAAAACCTGGCAAGGACCTCCTTTTCCCCCAAAACTATCGCCCGATCTCCCTCCTAAGCTGTGCTTCTAAAATCCTTGAACGAATTATCCTCTCACACCTCCAACGCTTCCTCTCCGAGCAGAACATCATCATTCCCCAACAATTTGGCTTCCGAAACAACCACAGTACAGTGCAACAAACGATGAGGCTGGTTGAGCATATATGCAACGCCCGCCAAATCCGCCACAGCACTGGTGCCGTATTCTTAGACATTCAAAAGGCGTTCGACAAGGTATGGCACACAGGGCTAATCTCTAAACTCCTCCTCTGTCGCTGTCCCCTCCATATCATCCACATCCTCCGCTCCTTCCTCAGCAACAGGCAATTCTTCGTCTCTCTGGACAAGTGTAACAGCCAACTCAGGGCCATTGCTGCAGGGGTACCCCAAGGCTCCGTCCTGGGTCCAACACTCTATTCAGTATATACCAATGATATACCACACCAGATGGGGGGGCAGCTAGCCCTCTTTGCAGATGACACGGCGATCTTCCGAAGCAGTTCCAACCTCACATATATTGCCAGGAAACTAGAAGAGCACCTGCAAGATATCCACAGGTGGGCACTCCGTTGGAAGATCACAATCAACTCGGATAAAACCCAGGCAATACTCTTCACATACAAAAGGATTCCAGACGATGCTACACTGAGTCTCAACGGAACAATAATTCCCTGGAGGTCCAGCGCTAAGTACTTAGGCATTACCCTAGACTCCAGGTTAACATTCCAAAAGCATGTGGAGTACATTTGCAACCGTGGCCAAGGTCTCATCTACAACCTCTACCCAATCATAAAAGGGAATGGACTACAGATGAAAACAAAGCTCAAATTATTCAAAATATTCATACAACCAGTTATAACTTATGGGTCTGAGATATGGGCAATCGCAGCCGATACACATGTTAAAAAAATTCAAACACTGCAAAACAGATTCCTACGCATAGCCGCTAACGCCCCTCGCTTCCTACCTAACACAGACATATACATCCAACACAACATCACGAAGATCACACAGGAAATCCAGACACAAGCACAAACATTTTACACACGGACACAAACATCACCCCATCCTCTTATCCAATCCCTTGGTAACATCCCTCCAAACCCAAGATCCAAATTCCCGCGTATGATTACGCAGCGAAACTTCATCCCTTAAAATTCAACATCAAAACAAAAACTATCTCCTCCTCCAATATCAGACATCCAACCACCTCCTTTCCACGAGCTCGAAACCATCATCCAAAAACCCAACTTCCGAAACAAGGGAAGAGACAACTAGTCCCGGGCCTTGAAGCACAAGGGGTCATGAACCCATCAGATTCTCCAGTCAGTCAGTCGGCGGGTGCCACTGTGTGGGGAGACGCTGACTGGAGCGGAGCGCTTGACTGACTGACTGCGCGTGCCTGCCTGCCTGTTTGTTCGTGATGCCGCCCAAGACTAGCGGGAAAGCCGCCAAGAAGGCTGGCAAGGCGCAGAAGAACATTTCGAAGGGCGACAAGAAGAAGAAGCGCAAGAGGAAGGAGAGCTATGCCATCTACATCTACAAGGTGCTGAAGCAGGTGCACCCTGACACGGGCATCTCTTCGAAGGCGATGAGCATCATGAACAGCTTCGTGAACGACATTTTCGAGCGCATTGCGGCCGAGGCTTCTCGCCTGGCGCACTACAACAAGCGCTCGACCATCACGTCCCGCGAGATCCAGACCGCTGTGCGGCTCTTGCTGCCTGGCGAGCTGGCCAAGCACGCGGTGAGCGAGGGCACGAAGGCGGTGACCAAGTACACGAGCTCCAAGTAAGGAGGTGGCTCTTGGAAATGGGAGGCTCGTCCGCGGCGCGGCGAAGGAAAGAGAAAAAAAAAAACGGCCCTTTTCAGGGCCACCAAAATGCCTTTGCGGGAAGGGCGGAATTGTTGTTGTTGTGAGCGGGTGGACGGGCGGCACAGCTGTAGCTGTAGCTTGTGGTGTGGTGCGGCGCCGGCGCCTTTGGTTTTGGTGTGACGTTGGGGATACGCACTTTAGCCACAGCCGGGTCGTGGGCGTGGGTGTTTCGAGACGTGTTGGTGTTAGGGGGGCGGATCGCTGGAGTTGGCTTGTTTGATATATATTTTTGTTTTTGTCCCCTTTGTATGGTATGGCCGGAGGTGTGGAACGGAAAGCAAACCGCGACTGTCGGATGTCACACCGTTGGTGGCGAGGGTGAGAAACACGTTGCCGCCTACAGCTGCTTCTACGCCGAGCGGGTGCGTTAAGTTAGTTGGTTGGTTGGGCGACGTAAAAGTGGAGCGTGGAGGTGTGTGTGAACGTGAGGTGACACGCATTGTATTGCATTGTATTTGTACGCGCGAGGTGAGTTAGGAGACCACGCGCCACGACGTACGGTGCCCTCTTTCGACCTGACGTCTGACGTCTGGTTTTTGTTTGTGGAGGCGGTGTCGTCATTCTGGATGTACGTGTATTTTCCGCTCAGTTGAGTGAGGTGACGCGAGACGACGGCGTCGGTGGTGTTTTTGTTTTGTTGTTGGCGCCCCGGGGATGAAGAGGGGCACCCGACGGTAACGAGAGGTTGCACTTTGTGATCGGTCGAATGTCCGGGGAGCGAGGAATAGGGTGGGGGGTTGAAAAGAAACGCCAGTGTAGGGCAACGGGACGGTGAACGTTCCCGTGGTGTCGGAGGTGTGCAGTGGGGGGGAGGAAAAAAAAAAAAAAAAAAAAGCGCGTAACGGCGCGGCTGCCGTGGTGGAAACGTTCTCTCCAACTGTGGTGGTGTCCCCTGTGTGTTTTGTTGTTCTCTATATCGTGTGTCCCCTCGCACAAGACGCTCTCTGGGCGGGTTTGATTCATTCATTTTTGCATTGTCACGTAGCGTAGAATGGTGGAATGCGCAAGAGTTGAGTGAGACTGGCGACGGTATATGGTCTGAGCAGCGTCAGCTGCACTGCACACTCCCCGGAAAAGAATCTTGGATGCCGTGCTAACTGAAATTTGGTGGACGGGGTTCTCAAGGCCTGTTTTCCTATTTTGTTGTCTGTCTGTAGTTAAGATGGTGAAATGACGTCGAAGAAGCAGTATTGTGCTCACAGAAACGGAAACAAACTGTTATGGAAATGCCCTAGTTTGATGAAAGGAAATGTGTGTTGAATATACAGGATGGTAAAGACCAAGTGCGTTGAAAGAAACGTTGTGAAGGAACGAACGTTCCCTGAATTGGTTTCTTTTTGTTCCCGAGTTGTGTACAATGGACGACGGTTGTGCCATATCGCAGCATTGCATCATCCCCAGGTTTTATTTCAATTGAGCGATAAAAAAAGGAAAAAGAGAAGAACAAGAACACTATCGAAATGGTCTATGGTGTGTGACCCACAATTGTTGTCTTTAAATCACTTACCCAACCATGTCGTAAAAATATTTATTTATTTTTTTTTTTTTTTTTACAGTGGCTGCCCAATGACCTAGATGTAACAGAGAGAGAGAGAAACACATGGCGTGTCAGATGTTTGTTTTCTTTTCCCCCCCGTCAAGTGGCAAATGCGAACACCGTCAGCTGTAATTGACGATCGACACTAGTATGGCGCGAAAAGGGGGTGCGACCTGTGCAGTTGTGGGTGAAACTTTGGGTGATGGGCTGTCATGCGGCATCGCGTGCGTTCATTACCCCTCGGCGGCGGCGGCGGCGCCGCAGCTCCGTCCAGCTCGCGCTCTCGGAAACAACCCTCTCGTAATGCCGCGTCTCCTCCGTCACTGCAATTTTCAAAGGGAAACCTGTGTGGCCGGTGGGGGTGTGTCAACCGTTGGGCTCAAGCTCCGCCGACAAAAAGTGTTGAGTGTATCCAGTGTGAGAGAGGTTGACGCTTTTCGTGGTGTGTGTGTGGCAATGTTTTGAAAAGTTTGCAACGTACGTTAAGAAGTGTTGACGCTGAAACTTGCGGGCTGTGTGGCCCTGGTGGTTGGCTGGCTGGAGACGCGGGCGTGTCCAGTCGGTCGGTTGTTGTGGCTGAAAGGTACGTATACGGTTCCGCCGTCCCGTCGGAACTGCGTCTGTCTGGAAGGTATGACGTGACGTGCAGTTTTTATTAGGTCAGCCTTGTTGTGTATTGTTCCATTTGTTGCTCACTCGTCACCCGTATTTGGTGTGGCGATGTATGTGGACGTACTGCTGGATCAGTGTCAGGGTTTCCGTGGGAGGTGTTGGTTGGGTTGGATTTGCCTGACACGGCTGAGTCCGCAATTGGCCTGCCGTTCGTTGATGTGATATGTGGGTTCTGAGGAAGAATGTGTACGAGATAGTTGCCCTGCCCTGCCCTGCCCTTTCTTTCGCGTTCGTGTGTGCCCCCCTTGTTGTGTAGTGTGGGTTGAACATGGTTCTTTACCGAGTGGGGGGGGGGGGGGGGAATGGGATGGACGGATCCGTTGCTGTTGCTGTCACCGTCAAGACAACGCACGCACCCCTGTCCTACGAGAAGGTGTGTCAACCGGGGTTTCGGCAGTCGTGTGTGTAGGGGACGGGGAGAAGCAAAGTGGAGAGTGCGGCACGGGCAGAGAGTGGAATTGGGGCGCGTTGATGTTGGGAAACATCCCCCAAGGGTTGCGGGATGATGTGGCGGTGAGAGCGGGGGGCGGGGGAGAAAAGAAAAGCGAAAAAGAACTAAGGAAGAGGAGGAGGCGTGCGTGTGCGCAGTGGCGGGGCCCCAAAGACCTGTCGTGTGGTGTCGGCCGAACGCGAACGCGTGTGCGGGGCAGCGTCGGCACGGAGAGAGAGAGAGAGAGAGAGAGAGAGAGAGAGAGAGAGCGAGCTGGTCTGATGGGTATTTTTTTACCCCCTGTACTCGAAGGACCGGATCTGTCCTTGATCCCTGCCTTCTGTCTGATTATGTTGGGTAACAAAATGATGGGATGATAGGGTCTCTTGGGTGTGTGTAGATGTTTGTTGTTTGAGTGAGTGTTATGGTGTTTGTATTTTATTTTTGTTTATCATGGTATGTTGTAGTTTGTGGTGTTTTGTCGTGATGGGAAATGTCGTTCTTGGGTCGGGTGGATTTTGTCCCAGATTTCTGATGAGTGGGTGGTTCGAATCCGTGGTTTGGTGGGAAAAAAAAAAAAAAAAAAAAAAAAAAACTTTATGGATTTTTCTTTGGATGATTTCCGGGATTTTGAGTATGTTATGGTTTGTGTATATGTCTCGGTTTGTCTGGTACCGGCCGGCATCAGCAGCAATTCTGAAGTATTTGTTGTGCACCCTTTTTTTTTACTCTTGTTATGTTGGTGTCTGCGGCCATTGACCAGATTTTCAGAGCCGTAAGTGATGGCTGGTTCCTATGACGGTTTTGAAGATTTTCTTTTTGGCGCGCATATTTATTCTGTTTCCTTTGATGATTGGGTACAGTCTGAATATTGCTGCTGCAGCCTTGTTACAAACGTGTGTAACATGGTCTCTAAATGTCAACCTCTTGTCCAGCTTGATGCCTAGATACTTTATTGTGCCTGACCATGGAAGATTGTTATTTCTGAGGCGTATATGCAGGTTAGGAGGTATTCTTTTTGAATGTGAATCGTATTGTATTGCTTGGGTTTTCTCCGCGTTTATTGTTTTTTTTGGTTAGCCCATTTCTGGATGGATTGTAGGTGTTGCTCTATTTTTGTGACTCTATATTGCAGGTTAGAACTGCTGCGGTAGACTGCAGTGTCGTCTGCAAATAGTGACAAGTGTCCTCCCAGCTGTTTGTTTGTGTATATTGAGTAGAGAATGGGCCCCAGCACTGAGCCTTGCGGGACTCCAGCCTCTATGGATCTAGTGTTACTTGCCGCTCCTGGTACATGGACATAGAATGCTCTGTTGCGGAGAAAAGAAGCAATAATGTGGATGGGGCAGTTGTACTGGTGGAGCTTGTAGATAAGGCGTTATCCGAATGCTTTTCCAATGTCAAGCAGGACTGCTCCAGTACTGTGTCTAATGTTTCTGGCCTGACATATGTGCTCGACTAGTCTGGTCACCTGGTGGGTGGTGCTGTGTTCTTCGCGGAATCGGAATTGTTGTGGGATGATTATGTTGTTATCCTTTAAGAATTGAATTTCTTCAGTTCAGTTTGAATGAGCTTTCCGAGGACCTTTCCAAGGAAGTTGGCCTATAGTTTTGCGGAAATAATAAGTCCTTGTTTGGCTTTGGTAATGTGATGACTCGGGCCTGTTTCCAAGTAGTTTAGTCTGAAGCAAGCATTATATATTGATGTTAGATAGATAATTGATAGTTGCTGGAGGTAGGTGATGTAGTAGTTGCGGTTTGATGGAATCTGGGCCTGATGCCTTCTTAGGATGTGTGTATGTTTGTGATGTGATAAGATACGGGGTTTCTGCGTTTATTGGATTGTGAAAGATGTTCTGATCGGGGCACTTAGGATGCGGTTTTACCCTTCTGAGTACCATTTCCTGGTGGTCATCAGTTTCGTCATCTACCGCTTCTGGTGCTTGGAATTGCCTTTCTAGTGAATCCGCCAGTGCTTCAGCTCGGTCTGTGGGGTCGTTCCTTCCCCATGTAGATGTAGATGTAGATGTTTCGTGTTTAGTTTACGAGTTTTAAGAAATTTCCAGAATTTTTCCTGGTCCCTTTCTGCTTCTCGTAACGTTTCCTCCCACGCCTCGCTACGGTGGTTTTCGGAGCTCTCTTTTTGATCCTCCCGGCCAATTGCTCTGATTTTCGTCGGTCGGCTGGGTCCCTGTAGTTTCTGGCGCGCGCGGGCTGCGGTTGGCGCCTTTGGTGGCAACGGCCGGGGCAAGCAGCGGTGTGTGGTGTGGTGCGGGGCGGGCAGGGGCAGGGGCAGGGGCAGGGGCAGGGGCAGGGGCAGTGGCAGTGGTGGTTGACGGATGGCCTGGGGGCCGAAAAACGGGCCGGCCGGCGGACGGCGGACGGATGTTGAGAGAGGCGGCGCGCACGCGTCTCGCGCGGACACAGGCGCCACAGCGTTGATTGGAAGGAGGTGCGGTGCGGGGATGGGCCCAGGAAAAAAGACGGTCGTGGCCCCTGTCTTGGGTGCGTGTCGACGTCAGCACCGTCGGTGTGGTGTGGTGTGGTGTGGTGTGGGCAGGGAGGGGGGGAAAAGCGGGCTGCGGGCTGCGGGCTGCGGGCTGCGGGCTGCGGAGGGAATGGTGGTGGGGAGTAGGCACACATGTGGGCGGGCGCAAAATCGGCCGGTGCCCGTAAACCGCGGCGGGATATTGGGTGGAAAAGAGGGAAATTGTAGAAAGGAAAACAAGCGGAGGGGGCGAATGTGGTGGGGTGGGGGGACGGGCGGGGGCGAGGCGACAGCTTGCTTTTTCTTTTTCATTTTATTCTGTTGTAGTGTTTTTGTTTTTTTGTTTTTTTTGCGTGTGTGTGGCCTTGGAGAGGCTGGTCTTGTCTGGCTTACGCTTTGGGTGCGTGTGTTGGTACTTTTTCGTTTTTTCTTGTTCTGCAGAGCAGGGGCGGGGCGGTGGGAACGGCTGGCTGGCTGGCTGTGCCCAGAGGAGGAGGAGACGCTGGCGGCGGGCCCGGCTCCTGGGGCTGCTGTTGCATGCGCTGTGCAAAGAAAGGAAGAGTGGGTTTGTTTGGCTGGTGAAGTGCATTATTTAAGTGTGGGCTTGCCGGCCTGGCTCCGATGCGCAGGTAGATAGATGCCGGCGGCGACCGCAGGCAGGCAGGCGCGTTGTGTGTACAGAGGGACGAGCCATGTGTTTTGCAAGCAGGACGTGGCGTGCCGAGTGGAGAGGAGGCGGCGGCTCGGCTCGGTTCGGCCCGGCCCGGTCCGGCGGTGCCGCGCTGTTGTCGCGGACGTGAGCGCCCCCTGGCGGGCGGGTGGTTGGCGGCGGCGTGGTGGACGCGTGTGGCAGTTGTGTGCACGGGTTGCTTGGGCGAGTGAGCAGTGGCTGGCGGTGTTGGCGCGTCGTCGGGGAGGTACGTGTTGCGGCCGCGTCTGCTGCGCGCTGCGTCGTTGTGTCGACTGTGTGTGGGCGTGGGCACGTGTGCTCTGCCGAGGGCGTCGTAAAAAAGTGGGTCGCGGTGTGCGTGCGTAGCCCGTGATGATGTATTGTGCGTCGCGTCGTTGTGTGCGAAACGGATGCCGAGAGGTGTGTGGTAAGTGCGAAGCGCGAATGTGCGGCGTTTGGCGGTTTCGGTGTGTTTTCTGTTTTTGCGGCGTGAGAGTGGGGCTGGCTGGCTGGCTGGCTGTTGTTGGTTGCCTTGTGTGTGTAGGTTGATGGCGCGACGCGGAGGGGACGCCGTTTGCTGCGTGCCTTGCCTCGCGTGTGTTGGCGCGCCGTGCATGTGTTTGGGTCGCGGGGGCGGTGTTTTTGTTTGTATTTGGATTTTCATTTTTTGGCGTGTTGTGTCGTGTATGGCAAGGGCGAGAGGAGTAGTGCGGTAGTGGTAGTGCAGTAGTGTCGTTGCGGCACGGGCGTCTGGTGGGGCTGTGCGTCGTGGCGGGGAAGGTGTGTAGGTTGCGGCGATGCGGCGAGCCCAGCCCGTCGTTTGACGGTGTGCCGGGTGAGTTGCGCTGCGAATCGAGTGTGGCGGGAAGGGGAGCTGCGTGGCGCCTGCGTCCGTTGGCAGCAGGGGCTGTGCTTTTGAGAGTTTGTTTGATTTCGGGACGACGACGACGACGACGACGACGACTGGTTGGTTGGTTGGTTGGGTGGGGTGGCGTGCGCGTTTGTCGTACTGGGCGAGTCGATTGCCTGCCGGCTGGCGAAAGGTGCGCCGCCGCCCGTCTCGCGCTCTGTGTTTTTTTTTTTTTTTTTTTCTCTCTGTGTGTGTCGGCTGCGTTTTGTTTGCGGTGCGCGCGAAAACGGTGGTGCCGAAAGTGTGCCGGCGTGGCGTTGCGACCGCGACGAGCCGCGGGCGCGCCATTTGGCTGGTGTTGCGTGAAGAGCGGCTGTGTACGGGTAGTGGCTGTAGCCGTACGTGTACGTGCATCCGGCCCGGCCGCCAGCCCAGCCCAGCCCAGCCCAGCCCAGCCCAGCCGAGTCGGGTGAGCGGAGGCCGACACGTGGTGGTGCTCTGTGCTCTCTCGGCTCGGGGGGGTTTGTGTGTGTGCGTGTCTCGTTCGCTCTCCGGAATCTGCTTGTTCTGCTGATCCCCGCCTGTCGGCGTCGTTTATTTTTACTTATTTATTTTTTACCTGTTGTTTGTTTTTCGACGTCGTCTTGCAGTTTTGTCCTTTGCGGCGTGCCGACGACCCGCCGCGCGACCTTATGAAACCCCAAAGCGTGGCGTGGCGTGGCCGAGCCGCAGCAGCTAAGGGGGTGCGGCCGCCTCGACGCCTTAACCTCTCCTAAACTTCTTTAAGCCCCTTAACGCAGCCACCTAAACTAACGTAACCTAACCTAACCTAAGCTCTTAGGCCAACCCCCAAGTCGCCTTAACCTAACGTACGTGACCGCAACCTTAGCTTAACGCCTACGTTAAGACGTGACGTCACGTCAACGCTTAACCTAACCCTGACGCCTTCTTAGCCTAACCTGACGTAACCTAAGGTAAGGTAACCGTTGAAAGAAAGAAACCACCTTTGTTTTGACGTTGAGGCGTGTAAGGTCGGCTGTGAGGGCAGATTCGGTGTGTCTGTAGTTGGGGCTGGCTGGTAATTTATTTTGTTTGTTTGTTTATCGTTGTTTTGTTTTCGCCTGTGGCGGGGGGGTTGGCGCTCCGTCGGCCGGTGCCATGTTGCGCAGGCGGCGATCGTAAAAAAGTAAAAAAAAAAAAGAAAAAAGAAAAGAAAAATGTGTTGGAAGGGCTGTGGGTGTTGGCGGGCGAGGCGAGAGGAGGAGGACGGCCCGCGGCCGTGGCCCGACGGCTGCGGGCCGATCGGGAAAACGGCGGAAGGCGATGGGGCGGCGGAGGTGCGTTTGTGCACGGCCGTCATCGCCGCACGACTCGGCTCGTGTGGCTGTGGCGCCGGCCGCGGTGGCCGGGCTGCCGCGGCGACGGTGCGGGAGTTTTGACGAAGGTTTGGCCATTGTGGCGGGTCGTCGGCTGGGGCTGTGGGGGCGGCATTTGGGCGGGGGCGGCGATTCTCGGCGGGCCGACCCAGGCTGTGGCGCGCGGTGGCTGCAGTTTGGCCGTGGTTTGCGGCGCCGCCGCGGCGACTGGTTGGCGACCGTGGTGTCGGTGTGTGTAGCCCCATCCTCGGTGGTTTGAATGGCGCGGGTGGTTGCGGCGCAGGTTGGGGGCTGCTCCGCGCAGGCTGTCGGACGTTGGGCGGTAGCAAGCGCGGGAGGCGCGGCGCGGCGGCGCGGCGGCGCGCCGAGTGGCGGCCGCTCTCTCGGCCGTCCGCGCCCGCCCGCGACACTGGCTGGGCCAGGCGCGTGCGCGGCTATTCTCTGCTGCGCGCCCCTCGCTGTTGTGCGTCGTCGAAGGAGAGAAGGAAGCGAAACCAAGGGGAAAAAAGAAAAGAGAACAAGCAAAAGATGGCAGACCAGGCGGCTACGAACGAGACTGCCGCGGCACCCGCCGCCACCGGCACTACGAAGAAGGCCAAGTCTGCGTCGTCTGCGAAGAAGCCGCGCGCCAAGCCTGCGCACCCGCGCACCTCTGAGATGGTGACGGCCGCCATCAAGAGTCTGAAGGAGCGCGGCGGGTCGTCGCTGCAGGCGATCAAGAAGTACATTGCCGCGCACTACAAGCTGGACGCGGAGAAGCTGGCGCCCTTTATCAAGAAGTACCTCAAGTCGGCCGTCGTGGCTGGCGAGCTGGTGCAGACGAAGGGGAAGGGCGCGTCGGGCTCTTTCAAGCTTGCCGGCGCCGGCGGCGGGGCGGCCGAGGGCGGCAAGGCTCGTGGTGGCGGCGGTGGTGCGAAGAAGAAGCGCGCCGCTCCGGCCAGCAAGGAGAAGAAGGGGGCCCGTGCGGCCGGCGCAAAGAAGGCTGGCGGCGTGAAGGCGGCGACCGGTCGGAAGGCGGGCGCCGCCAAGAAGGCGTCTGCGGCGTCGGCCGCTCCCGCGGGTGCGAAGAAGGCGGCTGCGGCCAAGCCGGCCAAGGCCAAGTCGCCGTCGAAGGCGAAGAAGGCCGCCAAGGTTCCGACGAAGAAGCCGAAGGCGCCGCGCCCGAAGAAGGCGACGGCGACGCCGTCTAAGGCGAAGGCTTCGCCCAAGAAGAAGAAGTAAAAAGGGCAGGGAAGGGTTGGCGGTTGACACCGTCGCCTGGTGGCCGGCGCGCAACCAGAGGCTGTCGCGCGGTCCCGGACAAAAACAAAAACGGCCCTTCTCAGGGCCATCAAAGCACGTCGGGAAGGTGTTGATTGTCGTGTCGTGTCGTGGTCGGTCGGTTGCCTTGTTGTCTGTCTGTCTTGCTTGCTGGCGTTTGTTTGTTTCATGTGTGGATGGTGGTTGGATTGTGGGGTCGTTGGCGGGCGTGGGCGGCGGCGCGCGGCTGGTGTTACACAAAGTGTATTTTACTTTTACCTATTTATTTTGCGCCGCGTTTGTTTGTTTGTTTGTTTGTCTTGGTGGTGGTTTTGGAATAGTCTTTTTTGTTTTGCTTTGCTTTGCTTTGCTTTCCGGGCGTCACGTTTTGTGCCGTGGCCTGTGTGGGTGGCGCTATTGACGCTTGCGACTTGGTTCGGCCGGTGCGGTGCTTTTTTTTTTTTTTTTGGAAACGGCGGCGCCGGGCCGGGCCGGGGGTGGGACGACTGGACTGGAGAGTGAGTGGGGAACTAGTCGTTGCGACCGACAAAGTTTTGCTCGCGACGGAGAGACGTTAGTGGCCCTGAAAAGGGCCGTTTTGTTTGTTTGGCGGTGTGCGGGTTTAGGCGCGCTCGCCGCGGATGCGGCGCGCGAGCTGGATGTCCTTGGGCATGATGGTGACTCGCTTGGCGTGGATTGCGCACAGGTTGGTGTCTTCGAAGAGGCCGACGAGGTAGGCCTCGCTGGCCTCTTGCAGGGCCATGACTGCGGAGCTCTGGAAGCGCAGGTCGGTCTTGAAGTCCTGGGCGATCTCGCGCACTAGGCGCTGGAATGGCAGCTTGCGGATGAGCAGCTCTGTGCTCTTCTGGTAGCGCCTGATTTCTCGCAGGGCGACGGTGCCCGGCCTGTAGCGGTGGGGCTTCTTGACGCCGCCGGTGGCGGGCGCGCTCTTCCTCGCCGCCTTGGTGGCGAGCTGTTTGCGCGGCGCCTTTCCGCCGGTGGACTTGCGGGCCGTTTGCTTTGTCCGGGCCATGGCTACTGCGGATGCGGATGCGGCGTGGAGGATATGCGTGCGCGACGGCGTCCGGTGCTGCCTTGACAACGGGCCCGCGCGCCACGCCACGCCACGCTGCACAGGAGAGGGTGGTCCCTCGACTCGTATAGGAAGTACTAGCGCTGGCGCGCTTCGCCTTCCTCTTGACGGGTGGTGAAGAAGTGGAATTAGCGGGATGGTTTGCTTGACGTTGTGCATTTTGGTTTTTTTTTTTTTTTTTTTTTTTTTTTTTTTTTTTTTTTTTTTAATAAGATGAAAGAATAGTGAGAGGGATAGTTAGAGAAGCAGGAAAACGAAAGGCCCAATTGACTGGCCGTTGCACGGTAATTAACAGTAACAGGTGACAGAACAGTAAAAGGAATAGTGAGAGATAGAGGAAAACGAACGGCTCCATTGACTAGCCGGAAAAGAAACGTTGAGTGACAGACGAAAGAATAGTGAAAGATGACAGGAAGAGGATGAAGAAAACGAAAGGCCTTCGTCCTGGCCAGATCTTCTTGGCGACGGCGATGACGGTGGCGGCAGATATTTCAGGATGGTGTGACAAAAAAGGTGAAGTGGTAGGAAGAGGAAGAAGTAACAGGACGGGGGGGTGGATGGGAGGTGTCAGGGGGGGCGGGAAAGGAGGTCGGGCCAGCGAGTGGTGGCCAGGCGATGGAGGCGGGTGCCAAGAGAGACAATGAGTGGATTGGGGGAATGACGGGATTGGTCATAGAAGGAGATGGCGGAGGATCGGACACGGTCTTGAAGGAGGGGGATATTGGCAAGGAGGTGAAGTTCACGGGTTGGGAAACGGTAAGGGAGGCGAAGGGCAATTCGAAGGGCACGATTCTGTACTGTCTGCAGGCGGTGGAGATGCGTAGGCGCGGCATTGCCCCACACAACCGAGGCATACTCCAGGAGGGGGCGGATGAGGGATGTGTAGAGGAGGAGGGCAAGAGGAATGGGAAGGGTAGAGGTAGGGTTCATAAAAGGGTAGAGTTGGCCGATGCGCCCCAAGGCCTTCCGCCGGATGGCCTCTATGTGGGGACGCCAGGTGAGGGCCCTATCCAGGGTGACCCCCAAGTACATAGCTGTTCTGGCCCAGGGGGCGGGGGTGCCGAGCACAGTGACAGGGGGATAGGCGACCGGCCACCGCCGCCGACAAATGATGAGTGCCTGCGTCTTTGCCGGGTTGAAGGCCAGGCGCCAACGTTTGGCATAATCGACAACAGAGTCGATGGCCTGTTGTAGTTTCTGCCGGAGGAGCGCCTTGCTCCGGGAGCGAGCAAAAACCGCGGTATCATCCGCATACAGGGCGAGATGCACACGAGGCACGGTGGGCGTGTCGGCTGTGAACAGACTGTATAGAACAGGGCCGAGCACGCTCCCCTGTGGAACACCCGCCCTGATACGACGCCTGGTGGAGGTACCTCCCGGGATCCGGACATGGAATGTACGACCTTCTAAGTAGGTGGCGATGAGGCGCACATGGGAGATGGAGAAGCCGTGCCCGAAGAGCTTGTAAAGTAGCCCCTCGTGCCAGACAGAATCGAACGCCCGGGAGACATCGAGGAAGACGGCCCCGAAGTACTCCCGACGCTCAATGGCCTCCAGTGCTTCCTCAACAAGACGGAGGAGTTGGTGGGTGGTGGAGTGTCCTCGCCGGAAGCCAAACTGAACGTCGGGGAGTACCCGCTCCCGAGCGACGTGGATCAGGACACGTTTGAGATACAGCCTCTCAAACAGCTTGGAGAGGGCGGGAAGGAGGCTGATGGGACGATAGCTGGAAGGGGATCGAGGGTCTTTCCCAGGTTTGGGGATGGCAATCACCTCCGCGTGTTTCCACACGGAAGGAAACTGCCTAGAGGAGAGGATGGAATTGAAAGTAGAAGTAAGGACGGGAACAGAGGCTGGGGGAAGCTGCTTGAGAAGCTGATTGGTGAGTCTGTCTGGGCCACCGGCTTTTCGGGAGTGGAGGGACTTAAGCTCCCGGGCAATCTCCTCATCCGTGACGGGGGTGATATGGTCTTCTGGATCCTGGGCGGTGAGGAACTGGTGGACTCGTGCGGTGACCATTTGGATATGGTCGGGGTCAACGGGGTCGGTGACAGGGGTGAAGCTGCGTGCGAACACATCAGCCAAGGCATTGGCCTTAGCATCAGGATCGCACACAGCCTCAGCGCCGACCAGGAGGGGGGGAATTTGCGGGCGTTTGTGGATGATGCGGGAGACCAGGCGCCATGCGGATGCATCGCCCAGGTCAAGGGCGGAGATTTTTCGCTCCCAGTCCTGACTGCGGTGGGTCTGAATGGCAGCACGGATCTCCCGCTGCATGCGATTTATCCGGCGCTTAGTGGCAGGGTCTCGTGTTCTTTGCCATTCGCGGATGACCCTGTTTTTCTCGGTGATGAGTGCGCGGAGGGCTAGGGGGAGAGGGCGCACATGGGTCGGAGGGCGCGGGGGATGTGGAGGCGTTGCTGCAACTGCAGCAGTGATGGCGGCGTCCGTGAACTGTGCGAGGGTGAGGTCAGCCCCCACCCTGGCGGCGTCGGGTATGGTAGGGAGTGCTGCCTCGACCCGTCTCCGATAAGACGCCCAGTCGATGCCACGGAGGTCCAAGGTGTCACGTGGTGGGGCCCGCGCGCCCCGGGTGCTGCGCTTATATGCCCTCGGTGCGCGGTGGTGGGGGGAGGGGAGGGCGGGCCGCGGGGCCCCAGAGTCTATATAGGGGGGCGGCGCGCGCGCTGGGCGCCACAACCGTAGCCGACTCGCTAGCGCCGGGTGAGGAGCTTGCCTTGCTTTCTGTTTTTTATATTATTGTGGTTGAGACGCTTGAAGAAGAAGAAGAATGACAGGCCGCGGCAAGGGAGGAAAGGGGCTCGGCAAGGGTGGCGCCAAGCGGCACCGCAAGGTGTTGCGCGACAACATCCAGGGCATCACGAAGCCCGCGATCCGCCGCCTGGCGCGCAGGGGCGGCGTGAAGCGCATCTCTGGTCTGATCTACGAGGAGACGCGCGGAGTGCTGAAGGTGTTCCTGGAGAACGTGATCCGCGACGCGGTGACGTACACTGAGCACGCCAAGCGCAAGACTGTGACGGCCATGGACGTGGTGTACGCCCTGAAGAGGCAGGGGCGCACCCTGTACGGTTTCGGCGGTTAGGCGGTGTGAGACCGAAGGAAGGAAGGAAAGAGAGATTGAAAAACGGCCCTTTTCAGGGCCACCACAGTGTTCGGAAGTTGAAAAGTGCGAAAGAGTCTGTGTTGCTGGTTTTTCTTTTCCTTTTTTAGTCTACTTGGCCTTTTAGTTTTGTTTGGAGTTTTTTTGACGTGGTGTGCGGTGCGGTTGGGAGGGAAGGAAGCGTGCCCTTGCGTTGTGTGAGCTCCCTCCTTCCTTCCTTCCTTCCTTCCTTCCTTCCTTCCCCTCCCTCTTTGCTTGTATGCTTCTTGTCGGTGGATGGGCTGTGTGTTGCGGCGCGGCTGAGTGCCGAGGGGTTATTTTTGAGGTGTGTTGTTGTGCGCCACGTGTGCTGGTTAATGGTCGCGAGACTGTGCGTGCGTGGAGTGGAGTGGAGGAGGTGGCCAAGTACGTGTGTACAAGATGGCGGCGCCTGTGTGTGTAAGAAGGAAAAAAAACCGTACACACAGAGAGAGAGAGAGAGAGAGAGAGAGAGAGAGAGAGAAGTGGTGCGACGAACGACTGGAATTCTGCTTTGGACGTAGGTTTGTGTGGTGGCCCTGAAAAGGGCCGATTGTGTTTTGTTTTTGAGCCGAGGCGGCAAATGGCGCGCTGCGTGCCAAGGGAGCACGCGGCGGTTGCCGATTGCGCTGTCTCTCTTTTAGGCCTTCTTCTCGGTCTTCTTTGGCAGCAGGACGGCCTGGATGTTGGGCAGGACACCTCCCTGTGCGATGGTGACGCCCGACAAGAGCTTGTTGAGCTCCTCGTCGTTGCGTATGGCGAGCTGCAGGTGGCGCGGGATGATGCGCGTCTTCTTGTTGTCGCGGGCCGCGTTTCCGGCCAGCTCGAGCACCTCAGCCGCGAGGTACTCCATGACGGCGGCGAGGTAGACGGGCGCCCCGGCGCCGACGCGCTCGGCGTAGTTTCCCTTGCGCAGGAGGCGGTGGATTCTGCCGACCGGGAACTGGAGCCCAGCCCTGCTTGAGCGGGACTTTGACTTGCCCTTGACTTTGCCTCCCTTTCCGCGTCCGGACATGGCGATGGGCTAGTTTCGAAAGAAGCGAGAAAGAAAAGCACAACGCCCCAAACGGTGCGAGCCGCAGCGAGTCGAGCAGCGGAGTGCGTGCCGGCGCCGGCGGGGTGGGGGTCCTTTATGGGCTCGGGTGCGGCGGCCGGTTGCGCGCGCGCCCCATTGGTCGGCGGCCGCAGCAGGGCGAGCTGGTAAAGGTGCGGCGGCGGCGTG
Source organism: Schistocerca gregaria (assembly GCF_023897955.1). NCBI lineage: Eukaryota > Metazoa > Arthropoda > Insecta > Orthoptera > Acrididae > Schistocerca > Schistocerca gregaria. Next base: position 118,683 of record NW_026061804.1, on the reverse strand, counting down.
CGGCGGGTGCCACTGTGTGGGGAGACGCTGACTGGAGCGGAGCGCTTGACTGACTGACTGCGCGTGCCTGCCTGCCTGTTTGTTCGTGATGCCGCCCAAGACTAGCGGGAAAGCCGCCAAGAAGGCTGGCAAGGCGCAGAAGAACATTTCGAAGGGCGACAAGAAGAAGAAGCGCAAGAGGAAGGAGAGCTATGCCATCTACATCTACAAGGTGCTGAAGCAGGTGCACCCTGACACGGGCATCTCTTCGAAGGCGATGAGCATCATGAACAGCTTCGTGAACGACATTTTCGAGCGCATTGCGGCCGAGGCTTCTCGCCTGGCGCACTACAACAAGCGCTCGACCATCACGTCCCGCGAGATCCAGACCGCTGTGCGGCTCTTGCTGCCTGGCGAGCTGGCCAAGCACGCGGTGAGCGAGGGCACGAAGGCGGTGACCAAGTACACGAGCTCCAAGTAAGGAGGTGGCTCTTGGAAATGGGAGGCTCGTCCGCGGCGCGGCGAAGGAAAGAGAAAAAAAAAAACGGCCCTTTTCAGGGCCACCAAAATGCCTTTGCGGGAAGGGCGGAATTGTTGTTGTTGTGAGCGGGTGGACGGGCGGCACAGCTGTAGCTGTAGCTTGTGGTGTGGTGCGGCGCCGGCGCCTTTGGTTTTGGTGTGACGTTGGGGATACGCACTTTAGCCACAGCCGGGTCGTGGGCGTGGGTGTTTCGAGACGTGTTGGTGTTAGGGGGGCGGATCGCTGGAGTTGGCTTGTTTGATATATATTTTTGTTTTTGTCCCCTTTGTATGGTATGGCCGGAGGTGTGGAACGGAAAGCAAACCGCGACTGTCGGATGTCACACCGTTGGTGGCGAGGGTGAGAAACACGTTGCCGCCTACAGCTGCTTCTACGCCGAGCGGGTGCGTTAAGTTAGTTGGTTGGTTGGGCGACGTAAAAGTGGAGCGTGGAGGTGTGTGTGAACGTGAGGTGACACGCATTGTATTGCATTGTATTTGTACGCGCGAGGTGAGTTAGGAGACCACGCGCCACGACGTACGGTGCCCTCTTTCGACCTGACGTCTGACGTCTGGTTTTTGTTTGTGGAGGCGGTGTCGTCATTCTGGATGTACGTGTATTTTCCGCTCAGTTGAGTGAGGTGACGCGAGACGACGGCGTCGGTGGTGTTTTTGTTTTGTTGTTGGCGCCCCGGGGATGAAGAGGGGCACCCGACGGTAACGAGAGGTTGCACTTTGTGATCGGTCGAATGTCCGGGGAGCGAGGAATAGGGTGGGGGGTTGAAAAGAAACGCCAGTGTAGGGCAACGGGACGGTGAACGTTCCCGTGGTGTCGGAGGTGTGCAGTGGGGGGGAGGAAAAAAAAAAAAAAAAAAAGCGCGTAACGGCGCGGCTGCCGTGGTGGAAACGTTCTCTCCAACTGTGGTGGTGTCCCCTGTGTGTTTTGTTGTTCTCTATATCGTGTGTCCCCTCGCACAAGACGCTCTCTGGGCGGGTTTGATTCATTCATTTTTGCATTGTCACATAGCGTAGAATGGTGGAATGCGCAAGAGTTGAGTGAGACTGGCGACGGTATATGGTCTGCGCAGCGTCAGCTGCACTGCACACTCCCCGGAAAAGAATCTTGGATGCCGTGCTAACTGAAATTTGGTGGACGGGGTTCTCAAGGCCTGTTTTCCTATTTTGTTGTCTGTCTGTAGTTAAGATGGTGAAATGACGTCGAAGAAGCAGTATTGTGCTCACAGAAACGGAAACAAACTGTTATGGAAATGCCCTAGTTTGATGAAAGGAAATGTGTGTTGAATATACAGGATGGTAAAGACCAAGTGCGTTGAAAGAAACGTTGTGAAGGAACGAACGTTCCCTGAATTGGTTTCTTTTTGTTCCCGAGTTGTGTACAATGGACGACGGTTGTGCCATATCGCAGCATTGCATCATCCCCAGGTTTTATTTCAATTGAGCGATAAAAAAAGGAAAAAGAGAAGAACAAGAACACTATCGAAATGGTCTATGGTGTGTGACCCACAATTGTTGTCTTTAAATCACTTACCCAACCATGTCGTAAAAATATTTATTTATTTTTTTTTTTTTTTTTACAGTGGCTGCCCAATGACCTAGATGTAACAGAGAGAGAGAGAAACACATGGCGTGTCAGATGTTTGTTTTCTTTTCCCCCCCGTCAAGTGGCAAATGCGAACACCGTCAGCTGTAATTGACGATCGACACTAGTATGGCGCGAAAAGGGGGTGCGACCTGTGCAGTTGTGGGTGAAACTTTGGGTGATGGGCTGTCATGCGGCATCGCGTGCGTTCATTACCCCTCGGCGGCGGCGGCGGCGCCGCAGCTCCGTCCAGCTCGCGCTCTCGGAAACAACCCTCTCGTAATGCCGCGTCTCCTCCGTCACTGCAATTTTCAAAGGGAAACCTGTGTGGCCGGTGGGGGTGTGTCAACCGTTGGGCTCAAGCTCCGCCGACAAAAAGTGTTGAGTGTATCCAGTGTGAGAGAGGTTGACGCTTTTCGTGGTGTGTGTGTGGCAATGTTTTGAAAAGTTTGCAACGTACGTTAAGAAGTGTTGACGCTGAAACTTGCGGGCTGTGTGGCCCTGGTGGTTGGCTGGCTGGAGACGCGGGCGTGTCCAGTCGGTCGGTTGTTGTGGCTGAAAGGTACGTATACGGTTCCGCCGTCCCGTCGGAACTGCGTCTGTCTGGAAGGTATGACGTGACGTGCAGTTTTTATTAGGTCAGCCTTGTTGTGTATTGTTCCATTTGTTGCTCACTCGTCACCCGTATTTGGTGTGGCGATGTATGTGGACGTACTGCTGGATCAGTGTCAGGGTTTCCGTGGGAGGTGTTGGTTGGGTTGGATTTGCCTGACACGGCTGAGTCCGCAATTGGCCTGCCGTTCGTTGATGTGATATGTGGGTTCTGAGGAAGAATGTGTACGAGATAGTTGCCCTGCCCTGCCCTGCCCTTTCTTTCGCGTTCGTGTGTGCCCCCCTTGTTGTGTAGTGTGGGTTGAACATGGTTCTTTACCGAGTGGGGGGGGGGGGGGAATGGGATGGACGGATCCGTTGCTGTTGCTGTCACCGTCAAGACAACGCACGCACCCCTGTCCTACGAGAAGGTGTGTCAACCGGGGTTTCGGCAGTCGTGTGTGTAGGGGACGGGGAGAAGCAAAGTGGAGAGTGCGGCACGGGCAGAGAGTGGAATTGGGGCGCGTTGATGTTGGGAAACATCCCCCAAGGGTTGCGGGATGATGTGGCGGTGAGAGCGGGGGGCGGGGGAGAAAAGAAAAGCGAAAAAGAACTAAGGAAGAGGAGGAGGCGTGCGTGTGCGCAGTGGCGGGGCCCCAAAGACCTGTCGTGTGGTGTCGGCCGAACGCGAACGCGTGTGCGGGGCAGCGTCGGCACGGAGAGAGAGAGAGAGAGAGAGAGAGAGAGAGAGAGAGCGAGCTGGTCTGATGGGTATTTTTTTACCCCCTGTACTCGAAGGACCGGATCTGTCCTTGATCCCTGCCTTCTGTCTGATTATGTTGGGTAACAAAATGATGGGATGATAGGGTCTCTTGGGTGTGTGTAGATGTTTGTTGTTTGAGTGAGTGTTATGGTGTTTGTATTTTATTTTTGTTTATCATGGTATGTTGTAGTTTGTGGTGTTTTGTCGTGATGGGAAATGTCGTTCTTGGGTCGGGTGGATTTTGTCCCAGATTTCTGATGAGTGGGTGGTTCGAATCCGTGGTTTGGTGGGAAAAAAAAAAAAAAAAAAAAAAAAACTTTATGGATTTTTCTTTGGATGATTTCCGGGATTTTGAGTATGTTATGGTTTGTGTATATGTCTCGGTTTGTCTGGTACCGGCCGGCATCAGCAGCAATTCTGAAGTATTTGTTGTGCACCCTTTTTTTTTACTCTTGTTATGTTGGTGTCTGCGGCCATTGACCAGATTTTCAGAGCCGTAAGTGATGGCTGGTTCCTATGACGGTTTTGAAGATTTTCTTTTTGGCGCGCATATTTATTCTGTTTCCTTTGATGATTGGGTACAGTCTGAATATTGCTGCTGCAGCCTTGTTACAAACGTGTGTAACATGGTCTCTAAATGTCAACCTCTTGTCCAGCTTGATGCCTAGATACTTTATTGTGCCTGACCATGGAAGATTGTTATTTCTGAGGCGTATATGCAGGTTAGGAGGTATTCTTTTTGAATGTGAATCGTATTGTATTGCTTGGGTTTTCTCCGCGTTTATTGTTTTTTTTGGTTAGCCCATTTCTGGATGGATTGTAGGTGTTGCTCTATTTTTGTGACTCTATATTGCAGGTTAGAACTGCTGCGGTAGACTGCAGTGTCGTCTGCAAATAGTGACAAGTGTCCTCCCAGCTGTTTGTTTGTGTATATTGAGTAGAGAATGGGCCCCAGCACTGAGCCTTGCGGGACTCCAGCCTCTATGGATCTAGTGTTACTTGCCGCTCCTGGTACATGGACATAGAATGCTCTGTTGCGGAGAAAAGAAGCAATAATGTGGATGGGGCAGTTGTACTGGTGGAGCTTGTAGATAAGGCGTTATCCGAATGCTTTTCCAATGTCAAGCAGGACTGCTCCAGTACTGTGTCTAATGTTTCTGGCCTGACATATGTGCTCGACTAGTCTGGTCACCTGGTGGGTGGTGCTGTGTTCTTCGCGGAATCGGAATTGTTGTGGGATGATTATGTTGTTATCCTTTAAGAATTGAATTTCTTCAGTTCAGTTTGAATGAGCTTTCCGAGGACCTTTCCAAGGAAGTTGGCCTATAGTTTTGCGGAAATAATAAGTCCTTGTTTGGCTTTGGTAATGTGATGACTCGGGCCTGTTTCCAAGTAGTTTAGTCTGAAGCAAGCATTATATATTGATGTTAGATAGATAATTGATAGTTGCTGGAGGTAGGTGATGTAGTAGTTGCGGTTTGATGGAATCTGGGCCTGATGCCTTCTTAGGATGTGTGTATGTTTGTGATGTGATAAGATACGGGGTTTCTGCGTTTATTGGATTGTGAAAGATGTTCTGATCGGGGCACTTAGGATGCGGTTTTACCCTTCTGAGTACCATTTCCTGGTGGTCATCAGTTTCGTCATCTACCGCTTCTGGTGCTTGGAATTGCCTTTCTAGTGAATCCGCCAGTGCTTCAGCTCGGTCTGTGGGGTCGTTCCTTCCCCATGTAGATGTAGATGTAGATGTTTCGTGTTTAGTTTACGAGTTTTAAGAAATTTCCAGAATTTTTCCTGGTCCCTTTCTGCTTCTCGTAACGTTTCCTCCCACGCCTCGCTACGGTGGTTTTCGGAGCTCTCTTTTTGATCCTCCCGGCCAATTGCTCTGATTTTCGTCGGTCGGCTGGGTCCCTGTAGTTTCTGGCGCGCGCGGGCTGCGGTTGGCGCCTTTGGTGGCAACGGCCGGGGCAAGCAGCGGTGTGTGGTGTGGTGCGGGGCGGGCAGGGGCAGGGGCAGGGGCAGGGGCAGGGGCAGGGGCAGTGGCAGTGGTGGTTGACGGATGGCCTGGGGGCCGAAAAACGGGCCGGCCGGCGGACGGCGGACGGATGTTGAGAGAGGCGGCGCGCACGCGTCTCGCGCGGACACAGGCGCCACAGCGTTGATTGGAAGGAGGTGCGGTGCGGGGATGGGCCCAGGAAAAAAGACGGTCGTGGCCCCTGTCTTGGGTGCGTGTCGACGTCAGCACCGTCGGTGTGGTGTGGTGTGGTGTGGTGTGGGCAGGGAGGGGGGGAAAAGCGGGCTGCGGGCTGCGGGCTGCGGGCTGCGGGCTGCGGAGGGAATGGTGGTGGGGAGTAGGCACACATGTGGGCGGGCGCAAAATCGGCCGGTGCCCGTAAACCGCGGCGGGATATTGGGTGGAAAAGAGGGAAATTGTAGAAAGGAAAACAAGCGGAGGGGGCGAATGTGGTGGGGTGGGGGGACGGGCGGGGGCGAGGCGACAGCTTGCTTTTTCTTTTTCATTTTATTCTGTTGTAGTGTTTTTGTTTTTTTGTTTTTTTTGCGTGTGTGTGGCCTTGGAGAGGCTGGTCTTGTCTGGCTTACGCTTTGGGTGCGTGTGTTGGTACTTTTTCGTTTTTTCTTGTTCTGCAGAGCAGGGGCGGGGCGGTGGGAACGGCTGGCTGGCTGGCTGTGCCCAGAGGAGGAGGAGACGCTGGCGGCGGGCCCGGCTCCTGGGGCTGCTGTTGCATGCGCTGTGCAAAGAAAGGAAGAGTGGGTTTGTTTGGCTGGTGAAGTGCATTATTTAAGTGTGGGCTTGCCGGCCTGGCTCCGATGCGCAGGTAGATAGATGCCGGCGGCGACCGCAGGCAGGCAGGCGCGTTGTGTGTACAGAGGGACGAGCCATGTGTTTTGCAAGCAGGACGTGGCGTGCCGAGTGGAGAGGAGGCGGCGGCTCGGCTCGGTTCGGCCCGGCCCGGTCCGGCGGTGCCGCGCTGTTGTCGCGGACGTGAGCGCCCCCTGGCGGGCGGGTGGTTGGCGGCGGCGTGGTGGACGCGTGTGGCAGTTGTGTGCACGGGTTGCTTGGGCGAGTGAGCAGTGGCTGGCGGTGTTGGCGCGTCGTCGGGGAGGTACGTGTTGCGGCCGCGTCTGCTGCGCGCTGCGTCGTTGTGTCGACTGTGTGTGGGCGTGGGCACGTGTGCTCTGCCGAGGGCGTCGTAAAAAAGTGGGTCGCGGTGTGCGTGCGTAGCCCGTGATGATGTATTGTGCGTCGCGTCGTTGTGTGCGAAACGGATGCCGAGAGGTGTGTGGTAAGTGCGAAGCGCGAATGTGCGGCGTTTGGCGGTTTCGGTGTGTTTTCTGTTTTTGCGGCGTGAGAGTGGGGCTGGCTGGCTGGCTGGCTGTTGTTGGTTGCCTTGTGTGTGTAGGTTGATGGCGCGACGCGGAGGGGACGCCGTTTGCTGCGTGCCTTGCCTCGCGTGTGTTGGCGCGCCGTGCATGTGTTTGGGTCGCGGGGGCGGTGTTTTTGTTTGTATTTGGATTTTCATTTTTTGGCGTGTTGTGTCGTGTATGGCAAGGGCGAGAGGAGTAGTGCGGTAGTGGTAGTGCAGTAGTGTCGTTGCGGCACGGGCGTCTGGTGGGGCTGTGCGTCGTGGCGGGGAAGGTGTGTAGGTTGCGGCGATGCGGCGAGCCCAGCCCGTCGTTTGACGGTGTGCCGGGTGAGTTGCGCTGCGAATCGAGTGTGGCGGGAAGGGGAGCTGCGTGGCGCCTGCGTCCGTTGGCAGCAGGGGCTGTGCTTTTGAGAGTTTGTTTGATTTCGGGACGACGACGACGACGACGACGACGACTGGTTGGTTGGTTGGTTGGGTGGGGTGGCGTGCGCGTTTGTCGTACTGGGCGAGTCGATTGCCTGCCGGCTGGCGAAAGGTGCGCCGCCGCCCGTCTCGCGCTCTGTGTTTTTTTTTTTTTTTTTTTTCTCTCTGTGTGTGTCGGCTGCGTTTTGTTTGCGGTGCGCGCGAAAACGGTGGTGCCGAAAGTGTGCCGGCGTGGCGTTGCGACCGCGACGAGCCGCGGGCGCGCCATTTGGCTGGTGTTGCGTGAAGAGCGGCTGTGTACGGGTAGTGGCTGTAGCCGTACGTGTACGTGCATCCGGCCCGGCCGCCAGCCCAGCCCAGCCCAGCCCAGCCCAGCCCAGCCGAGTCGGGTGAGCGGAGGCCGACACGTGGTGGTGCTCTGTGCTCTCTCGGCTCGGGGGGGTTTGTGTGTGTGCGTGTCTCGTTCGCTCTCCGGAATCTGCTTGTTCTGCTGATCCCCGCCTGTCGGCGTCGTTTATTTTTACTTATTTATTTTTTACCTGTTGTTTGTTTTTCGACGTCGTCTTGCAGTTTTGTCCTTTGCGGCGTGCCGACGACCCGCCGCGCGACCTTATGAAACCCCAAAGCGTGGCGTGGCGTGGCCGAGCCGCAGCAGCTAAGGGGGTGCGGCCGCCTCGACGCCTTAACCTCTCCTAAACTTCTTTAAGCCCCTTAACGCAGCCACCTAAACTAACGTAACCTAACCTAACCTAAGCTCTTAGGCCAACCCCCAAGTCGCCTTAACCTAACGTACGTGACCGCAACCTTAGCTTAACGCCTACGTTAAGACGTGACGTCACGTCAACGCTTAACCTAACCCTGACGCCTTCTTAGCCTAACCTGACGTAACCTAAGGTAAGGTAACCGTTGAAAGAAAGAAACCACCTTTGTTTTGACGTTGAGGCGTGTAAGGTCGGCTGTGAGGGCAGATTCGGTGTGTCTGTAGTTGGGGCTGGCTGGTAATTTATTTTGTTTGTTTGTTTATCGTTGTTTTGTTTTCGCCTGTGGCGGGGGGGTTGGCGCTCCGTCGGCCGGTGCCATGTTGCGCAGGCGGCGATCGTAAAAAAGTAAAAAAAAAAAAGAAAAAAGAAAAGAAAAATGTGTTGGAAGGGCTGTGGGTGTTGGCGGGCGAGGCGAGAGGAGGAGGACGGCCCGCGGCCGTGGCCCGACGGCTGCGGGCCGATCGGGAAAACGGCGGAAGGCGATGGGGCGGCGGAGGTGCGTTTGTGCACGGCCGTCATCGCCGCACGACTCGGCTCGTGTGGCTGTGGCGCCGGCCGCGGTGGCCGGGCTGCCGCGGCGACGGTGCGGGAGTTTTGACGAAGGTTTGGCCATTGTGGCGGGTCGTCGGCTGGGGCTGTGGGGGCGGCATTTGGGCGGGGGCGGCGATTCTCGGCGGGCCGACCCAGGCTGTGGCGCGCGGTGGCTGCAGTTTGGCCGTGGTTTGCGGCGCCGCCGCGGCGACTGGTTGGCGACCGTGGTGTCGGTGTGTGTAGCCCCATCCTCGGTGGTTTGAATGGCGCGGGTGGTTGCGGCGCAGGTTGGGGGCTGCTCCGCGCAGGCTGTCGGACGTTGGGCGGTAGCAAGCGCGGGAGGCGCGGCGCGGCGGCGCGGCGGCGCGCCGAGTGGCGGCCGCTCTCTCGGCCGTCCGCGCCCGCCCGCGACACTGGCTGGGCCAGGCGCGTGCGCGGCTATTCTCTGCTGCGCGCCCCTCGCTGTTGTGCGTCGTCGAAGGAGAGATGGAAGCGAAACCAAGGGGAAAAAAGAAAAGAGAACAAGCAAAAGATGGCAGACCAGGCGGCTACGAACGAGACTGCCGCGGCACCCGCCGCCACCGGCACTACGAAGAAGGCCAAGTCTGCGTCGTCTGCGAAGAAGCCGCGCGCCAAGCCTGCGCACCCGCGCACCTCTGAGATGGTGACGGCCGCCATCAAGAGTCTGAAGGAGCGCGGCGGGTCGTCGCTGCAGGCGATCAAGAAGTACATTGCCGCGCACTACAAGCTGGACGCGGAGAAGCTGGCGCCCTTTATCAAGAAGTACCTCAAGTCGGCCGTCGTGGCTGGCGAGCTGGTGCAGACGAAGGGGAAGGGCGCGTCGGGCTCTTTCAAGCTTGCCGGCGCCGGCGGCGGGGCGGCCGAGGGCGGCAAGGCTCGTGGTGGCGGCGGTGGTGCGAAGAAGAAGCGCGCCGCTCCGGCCAGCAAGGAGAAGAAGGGGGCCCGTGCGGCCGGCGCAAAGAAGGCTGGCGGCGTGAAGGCGGCGACCGGTCGGAAGGCGGGCGCCGCCAAGAAGGCGTCTGCGGCGTCGGCCGCTCCCGCGGGTGCGAAGAAGGCGGCTGCGGCCAAGCCGGCCAAGGCCAAGTCGCCGTCGAAGGCGAAGAAGGCCGCCAAGGTTCCGACGAAGAAGCCGAAGGCGCCGCGCCCGAAGAAGGCGACGGCGACGCCGTCTAAGGCGAAGGCTTCGCCCAAGAAGAAGAAGTAAAAAGGGCAGGGAAGGGTTGGCGGTTGACACCGTCGCCTGGTGGCCGGCGCGCAACCAGAGGCTGTCGCGCGGTCCCGGACAAAAACAAAAACGGCCCTTCTCAGGGCCATCAAAGCACGTCGGGAAGGTGTTGATTGTCGTGTCGTGTCGTGGTCGGTCGGTTGCCTTGTTGTCTGTCTGTCTTGCTTGCTGGCGTTTGTTTGTTTCATGTGTGGATGGTGGTTGGATTGTGGGGTCGTTGGCGGGCGTGGGCGGCGGCGCGCGGCTGGTGTTACACAAAGTGTATTTTACTTTTACCTATTTATTTTGCGCCGCGTTTGTTTGTTTGTTTGTTTGTCTTGGTGGTGGTTTTGGAATAGTCTTTTTTGTTTTGCTTTGCTTTGCTTTGCTTTCCGGGCGTCACGTTTTGTGCCGTGGCCTGTGTGGGTGGCGCTATTGACGCTTGCGACTTGGTTCGGCCGGTGCGGTGCTTTTTTTTTTTTTTTTGGAAACGGCGGCGCCGGGCCGGGCCGGGGGTGGGACGACTGGACTGGAGAGTGAGTGGGGAACTAGTCGTTGCGACCGACAAAGTTTTGCTCGCGACGGAGAGACGTTAGTGGCCCTGAAAAGGGCCGTTTTGTTTGTTTGGCGGTGTGCGGGTTTAGGCGCGCTCGCCGCGGATGCGGCGCGCGAGCTGGATGTCCTTGGGCATGATGGTGACTCGCTTGGCGTGGATTGCGCACAGGTTGGTGTCTTCGAAGAGGCCGACGAGGTAGGCCTCGCTGGCCTCTTGCAGGGCCATGACTGCGGAGCTCTGGAAGCGCAGGTCGGTCTTGAAGTCCTGGGCGATCTCGCGCACTAGGCGCTGGAATGGCAGCTTGCGGATGAGCAGCTCTGTGCTCTTCTGGTAGCGCCTGATTTCTCGCAGGGCGACGGTGCCCGGCCTGTAGCGGTGGGGCTTCTTGACGCCGCCGGTGGCGGGCGCGCTCTTCCTCGCCGCCTTGGTGGCGAGCTGTTTGCGCGGCGCCTTTCCGCCGGTGGACTTGCGGGCCGTTTGCTTTGTCCGGGCCATGGCTACTGCGGATGCGGATGCGGCGTGGAGGATATGCGTGCGCGACGGCGTCCGGTGCTGCCTTGACAACGGGCCCGCGCGCCCCGGGTGCTGCGCTTATATGCCCTCGGTGCGCGGTGGTGGGGGGAGGGGAGGGCGGGCCGCGGGGCCCCAGAGTCTATATAGGGGGGCGGCGCGCGCGCTGGGCGCCACAACCGTAGCCGACTCGCTAGCGCCGGGTGAGGAGCTTGCCTTGCTTTCTGTTTTTTATATTATTGTGGTTGAGACGCTTGAAGAAGAAGAAGAATGACAGGCCGCGGCAAGGGAGGAAAGGGGCTCGGCAAGGGTGGCGCCAAGCGGCACCGCAAGGTGTTGCGCGACAACATCCAGGGCATCACGAAGCCCGCGATCCGCCGCCTGGCGCGCAGGGGCGGCGTGAAGCGCATCTCTGGTCTGATCTACGAGGAGACGCGCGGAGTGCTGAAGGTGTTCCTGGAGAACGTGATCCGCGACGCGGTGACGTACACTGAGCACGCCAAGCGCAAGACTGTGACGGCCATGGACGTGGTGTACGCCCTGAAGAGGCAGGGGCGCACCCTGTACGGTTTCGGCGGTTAGGCGGTGTGAGACCGAAGGAAGGAAGGAAAGAGAGATTGAAAAACGGCCCTTTTCAGGGCCACCACAGTGTTCGGAAGTTGAAAAGTGCGAAAGAGTCTGTGTTGCTGGTTTTTCTTTTCCTTTTTTAGTCTACTTGGCCTTTTAGTTTTGTTTGGAGTTTTTTTGACGTGGTGTGCGGTGCGGTTGGGAGGGAAGGAAGCGTGCCCTTGCGTTGTGTGAGCTCCCTCCTTCCTTCCTTCCTTCCTTCCTTCCTTCCTTCCCCTCCCTCTTTGCTTGTATGCTTCTTGTCGGTGGATGGGCTGTGTGTTGCGGCGCGGCTGAGTGCCGAGGGGTTATTTTTGAGGTGTGTTGTTGTGCGCCACGTGTGCTGGTTAATGGTCGCGAGACTGTGCGTGCGTGGAGTGGAGTGGAGGAGGTGGCCAAGTACGTGTGTACAAGATGGCGGCGCCTGTGTGTGTAAGAAGGAAAAAAAACCGTACACACAGAGAGAGAGAGAGAGAGAGAGAGAGAGAGAGAGAGAAGTGGTGCGACGAACGACTGGAATTCTGCTTTGGACGTAGGTTTGTGTGGTGGCCCTGAAAAGGGCCGATTGTGTTTTGTTTTTGAGCCGAGGCGGCAAATGGCGCGCTGCGTGCCAAGGGAGCACGCGGCGGTTGCCGATTGCGCTGTCTCTCTTTTAGGCCTTCTTCTCGGTCTTCTTTGGCAGCAGGACGGCCTGGATGTTGGGCAGGACACCTCCCTGTGCGATGGTGACGCCCGACAAGAGCTTGTTGAGCTCCTCGTCGTTGCGTATGGCGAGCTGCAGGTGGCGCGGGATGATGCGCGTCTTCTTGTTGTCGCGGGCCGCGTTTCCGGCCAGCTCGAGCACCTCAGCCGCGAGGTACTCCATGACGGCGGCGAGGTAGACGGGCGCCCCGGCGCCGACGCGCTCGGCGTAGTTTCCCTTGCGCAGGAGGCGGTGGATTCTGCCGACCGGGAACTGGAGCCCAGCCCTGCTTGAGCGGGACTTTGACTTGCCCTTGACTTTGCCTCCCTTTCCGCGTCCGGACATGGCGATGGGCTAGTTTCGAAAGAAGCGAGAAAGAAAAGCACAACGCCCCAAACGGTGCGAGCCGCAGCGAGTCGAGCAGCGGAGTGCGTGCCGGCGCCGGCGGGGTGGGGGTCCTTTATGGGCTCGGGTGCGGCGGCCGGTTGCGCGCGCGCCCCATTGGTCGGCGGCCGCAGCAGGGCGAGCTGGTAAAGGTGCGGCGGCGGCGTGCGGCGGGTGCCGGCCATTCCGAGCTCGCACTCCGCGCTGAACGGAGCTTCCTGCTGCCTGGCGCGCGTGTGCTTGCCGCCGCCTTTGTCCGCTCGCTGCCTTTGTCTGCGCTGCCGCGCTGAGGCGCGCCGACTACTCCGACCACGTGGGCGAGAAGAAGACGACGTTCCGACGTGACTTGCATCTCGCATGCGAGAGCGCGAGTCAGCAAAATTGTCGTGTTCACGAATTGCTCTGTTCATGATGCTCATCGTGATAGGATGATTCTGGACTAGCCAGACTCTAGTTGTTAGCTAGGGAATTTGTGTGCCAGGGCCCCCTTCACGTGGGACCAGCCCGCGTACACGGAGGCAAAGTCAGATCAAAATTACAGAAAGAGCATCTACCACCCTTCCGACTTACTTCCTTTCCGCCGCGGAATTCCTCGCGAATTCCACGGCCGACAGGGCCACCCCAACCCACTCAGACCATCCCCCACTTCCCCCACACTCTATCACACCAAATGACACAGACACACACACCAAAGTTTGGGAGCTGGGGAAAATGAGGTCAGAAATTAAACGCAAGGCGCCTGTCGAAAACCAGTCTTCCGACGGCGCCAGTACTTCCGATGGCAATACAGCGCCGAAACGGAAAGTCTCAGAAGTCACGCTGAAAGAGACACCAGAAATAGACCCAGCAGACGTGGCTCTGCCAGAAGATTCCGAAATGGAGGCGGAATCAGTTCCCAACATCCCGACATCCAACAGATACGAGGCCCTTCAGGGTGAGGCATCAGTCAGCTCTCAAACTCCGCAATCGACAAAACCAACAAAACCTGTCATACCACCGATAGTCGTGTTCAACACAGCAAACTACATAAACATCCTGCGTAGTATCAGACCCAAAATGAAGGGGAACCTTCGAACTAAATCCTCAAAAGAGAAAATATCATATTACTTCACAGAAGCAGAGGACTACCATCTTCTCTGCAAACTGCTAACTGACGAGAAAATTCCATTCTATACTCACGAATTGAATCCCACCAAGCCCCTAAAGGTGGTCATCTACGGACTCCTGCTGAATATGGCCCCCACAATGATTCATGAATGCCTCACTGCACTGAACCTCCCCGTCCACAGGGTCGCACAGATGTCCGAACCCACTGACGACGGAACCAGGCGACCTAAAGCGCAATTCATGGTAGAACTCGACAACACAGAAGAAGGAAAAAGGATCTACCAACTCCGCTCATTGCTACACCTCGGAATAACAGTCAGGTCATACAGAGCCCCAAGGGGCCCAGCGCAATGTCACAATTGCCAACAGTTCTACCATGGTTCAAGATTTTGCAAACTCCCGCCGCGTTGCGTCAAATGCGGTGCCAACCATCCAACCGCTGAATGCAAGAAGACGCTGAAAGCGCCACCCAAATGCGCCAACTGCGGAGGGGCACACACGGCTAGCTACCGCAAATGCCCCAAATACTTAGAACTGCTAGCAGAATGGACCTCCAGGAAGACAAATAGACAGACACCAGCGCAACAGCAACGGCCTGAATTCCGCCCAGACGCAGCCCAATTCCCAGGACTTCGCAATCAACCAAAACAAACCCCAAACTCCACGTCACGATCACCATGGACTAGTCAACAACCTCAACAGCAACCACCAGCACCAGAACAACCCTCAGGACTTGGAGATGACATCAAAATGCTCCTGGGGCTGATCACACAGATCAACATCAAAAAAGTAGTGGCCACCATCCAACAAACGGTCGCAGAACTCAGACAAGCAACTGACACCTTCTCTAAAATCAGTATCATCTGCACAGCAGCCATTAACTTCTTTAATGGATCAAACTAATCCCGCCAAACCATTTAACATCATAAACTGGAACGCTAATGGCGTTCTCGCGCAACGTCAGACTCTCCAAGAATTCCTAGACACACACTGTGTTGACGTCGCACTCGTCACTGAAACCCACCTCCAACCAGGCCAGGTCTTCAAGGTGAGGAATTATACAACATACAGAGACGACAGGGCCGACCGACCAGGCGGCGGAACAGCAGTTCTTATTAAAAATAGACATGCGCACAGAAGGCTGGACCTCCCAAACCTGGCCAGGACAGAAGCCACCGCAATAGAACTAAAAATACAGAACAAACTCACTACACTAATAGCTGCATACAATCCGCCAGCAGGGCCAAGGCTAGTGGTAGGTGACCTACAATCCCTGCTCAACCTGGGCCCCTCTGTGATAATGGGGGGTGACCTAAACTCTAAGCACCCCACATGGAATTGCAGAGCGACCAACAGGAACGGGCAACTCATGCACCAATTTCTCCAAACAAGGAGAAATGTAATTGTTGCTGCTCCTGACACTCCTACCCACTTCCACTTCGACCCCAATATCCGTCCTGACATCCTAGACATCTTTCTCCTGCAAAACATCGACTGGAACACTTCACTCTCGGTACTTAACGAATTAGATTCCGATCACAATCCTGTCCTCCTCACCCTAGGCGGCAATGGCCACCGCCAGGAAAGCTCACGCACCATCAAGACCTCCCATACCAACTGGGACCGCTATAATGCTTTCCTGACCAACAACACTCCTGACTTCCCTATCATTAATTCTAAAGCCAGCATCAACCAAGCAATAACATCCCTCACTGAAGCCATCACAGAAAGTCATAAGAAAGCTACCACCATCATCACTCATCATACCTCCAAATCCTTCCTACCACAACAATTGCAGGACCTCCTCGCCAACAAAAAGTACTTCCGTAAACGGTGGCAAGAATTCCGTGACCCTTCTGACAGACGTCGTGCAGACCATCTAAGCCGACAGATCAAAAGGGAACTGCAAGACCACAATAGCAAGAGGTGGGAGGAAACCCTCAAAGAAACTGAAGATAACCCAGACAAGCTCTGGCGAATAACAAAAGCTAGAAAAAATCCCCCAGCACCTACCAAGCCCCTTCATGGCCCAAACGGATTAGTCTATGACAACCTGAGTAAGGCTGAAGCAATGGCCAGCTCGCTGGAGCTACAATTCACAACAACCGAAACGGACGACCCTGAAGCTGACGCTCATGAGGAAACAATCATCAGAAGAGTGACCCGGCGGCTCAGGGCCCCTGTAGCAACCCACTTCCCCGTAATAACGTCCGATGAAGTATGCAACTATATTAAAGTCCTCCAAAACAAGAAATCCCCAGGTCCAGACAAGCTATCCCCCCTCCACCTTAAACACCTTCCTCCTATCTCCATAGACCTCCTAACTAAAATCTACAATGCGTGCCTTCATCACTCCTACTTCCCAAAACCCTGGAAGATCGCCAGGGTGATCACCCTACCAAAGCCCGGAAAAGACCTATTATTCCCTCAGAACTATCGCCCAATCTCCCTCCTCAGTTGTCCAGGGAAAATTCTGGAGCGTATAATCCTTTCCCACCTAAACCACTTCCTTTCCGAAAATAACATTATCATCCCACAGCAGTTTGGTTTTAGAGAAAAACACAGCACGACTCAGCAAACAATGCGGCTGGTTGAGCATATCTACAATGCCCGCCAAATCCGCCACAGTACCGGTGCCATATTCTTGGACATACAAAAGGCGTTCGACAAGGTATGGCACACGGGACTCATCTCCAAACTTCTAGACCATAATTGTCCCCTCCACCTCACCCTCATCATCCGATCCTTCCTTAGCAATAGACAATTCTTTGTAGCCATCAGCAACACGACTAGCAACCTCAGACCAATTGCTGCAGGGGTACCCCAAGGCTCCGTCATGGGTCCCACACTGTACTCCTTGTACACAAACGACATCCCGCATCAGATGGGGGGGCAGCTAGCCCTCTTTGCTGATGATACGGCAATATACCGCAGCAGCTCTAATTTAGCATACATCACCAGAAAACTAAAGGAACACCTCCAGGAAATACTAAAATGGGCCCTCAAATGGAAAATCACTATTAATCCAGAGAAAACGCAGGCCATAATGTTTACATTTAAAACCATCCCAGAAGATGCAATCCTATATCTCAATGGAACTCAGATACCCTGGAGACCACATGTCAAATACCTGGGAATCATCCTCGACTCCAGACTGACGTTCAAAAAACATGTTGAGCACATCTACAACCGAGGCCAAGGCCTCATCTATCAAATATACCCACTCATCAAGGGGAACGGTCTTCAGACCAAAACCAAGCTCAACCTATTCAAGGCACTGATCCAACCTGTCATCACATACGGATCAGAAATCTGGGCCACAACAGCAGATACACATATGAAAAGAGTGCAAACCATCCAAAACAGATTCCTCAGAATAGCCACCAATGCTCCACGCTTCCAAACTAACACGGACATCTACACAATACACAACATCACGAAGATCACCCACATCATCCAACGACAAGCAGAAACTTTCTACACTAGAACACAATCCTCACCCTATCCCCTAATCCAATCACTGGGCAATGTACCCCCAAACCCCAGAAGCAAATTCCCACGAATGATCATTGATCGTGATTACAACATCTAACACTTTGCATCATCCATAAGCCACCACCTTCCTACGAGCTCGTATACCACCATCCATAAAACCAAATACCAGACACAAGGGAAGAGACATCTTGTCCCGGGCCTTGAAACATAAAGGGGTCCAGTACCCATCAGACACTCCTCTCTCGGCGGCGGGTGCCAGCGGCCATTCCGAGGTGGGACTGCTAAGCGGACGGACGTGCGTCTACCTGTGCTCCGCGCCGCTATTGTGCTCCCAGCCCTGGAAATACCCACCGCGCGCTCTCGCCGCCTTTGTGCAGAGCTCGCCTCGTTGCTTGCTTCTCGTGTGCTTGGTCGCCGCCTTGCGTGCTCGCGCAATAGCTTCGTGCTTGGTCGTATCGTCGGTGCTGGCGGTCCGCGCTGTGTTCTGGATTTCCGGACGTGGTCGGGTGTGCGTTATCGGTAAAAAGCAAAATTGTCGTTTCTGAAAAGCAAAAGTCGTCTTGCACACTCGGCGCGGACGGGGCTCTAGACCACGTGGGCGCTCGCTCTGACATGGGATAGACCGTGAAGAAAGAGGAACATCACGCCTCGAGTAGGTGAATATAAATAGTCGAAATTGTTCGAGAATTTCTGTGCCATAGGTGTTAGGGAAGCTGCAGTCCAGGGACCCGCCGAGCCACATAGTCAAACAGACTGACTGTGAGGCCCTTGGTGGTATCCCGCGCCTGCTAGGTGTAGGGAAATTTTTCCACTGGCGCGGAAATTGTCGAAATATAGGCTTCCCTATCTGAAACCTTATAACATCGAGTAGGTGCCCGCCATGGCGGACACACGTGATCCAACCTCTGTCAGCGTCCCTCATGGAGTGCAGCCACACGACAGTTCACTTCCACCATCGTCATCATCACTTTCACATACTTCAATTCATCCCCCCTCATCACCTTCCTCGTCAGACACTAGCTGTGACTCTGACCAGCTTGTCATAGCCACAGACAGCGACTCGGGCTCGGTCTCCTCATTGACCGACCCTGAAGTCAGACGTAGCGAAAGGCTACGTAAGATCAACTCTGGGCAGCCCCCGCAACCCGCAGCCGCGGAGAAACTCCGGGCGCGCGAAAACCAGAGCGTGGTTTCAAATGCGCAAGACGCAAAAGTACGACAACCACCACTAGACCAGCAGAAGCAACATCAACAAAAGCAGGTGGATCACTCAACTGCGACCGCAGATGCGTCCAATAATCAAAAGCAAAATCAAATTGCAGGCGTCGGAACGGTGCAAGGCGCTCAAAACACAACGGTGCCCCCAGCAATGACACAAACTCAGCGCCAGCCCAGAGGCAGAAGGGTGCCCCCGATAACGGTTTTTGAGACCAAGGGGTACACTACCCTCATCGGTCAGATACAAGGGAAGCTGAAAGGAGCACTAAGCACATCCTACAAGGGTGACAGCATCGTATACCAGGCTACAAATCCCGAGGACTTCCATTTCCTCAAAGAAGAATTTCGAAAACGGAAAATTGAATTCTTCACATACAGTGACGACCCGAAGGGGACACTTAAGGTCGTCATTAAAAAGCTCACTCCATACTGGACCACAGACGATGTCAAAAACGCCCTAATTGAGAAAGGGTTTCAAGTGCAGGACGTGTTTCAGCAAACGAAACCGCAGACCATTGTAAACGAATACGGCGAAACAGTCTCGGCTCCCAGAATAAAAACGGCCAATTTTCAAGTGAATCTCCTGAACACTGCTGAGGCCCGCAAAATATTCAAAGTTACACATCTGCTACACATGCAGGTCACGGTGGAGCTATACAAAAGACCAAACGGTCCGACGCAATGTTATCTGTGTCAACGCTTTGGGCATGGGGCGTCTCAGTGTGAACTTAGACCCCGCTGCGTGAAATGCGCCGGGCCACACCTTTCTGGGGCCTGCACTAAAAAGCCCGACGCGCCAGCAACGTGCGCAAACTGCGGGGGCAACCATCCAGCCTCCTTCAGGGGCTGCTCAGAGCGAGAGCGGATCGTCCAGGCCTGGGAACGAAGACGAGCACCCCCATCCAGCAGACATGTCCCACCAACCACCACACCGCGAACAGCAGCGGCAACAAAACCACCCCCGCCACCACCTGCGGATACACCACACTCCTCCCCTCCACCAAAACAAACTCAGGTGGGAACAAATACATTAGAAACTCCCTCAACACCACAGGAAGCAGTTGCATCCTGTTCCCCACCACCGGAGCGATCTCCGCCCCAAGCACAGCCCACGCTCGCCGAAATAGTGAGAACAGGGCGCACCCCACCAAACTCCCCTAAAACAAAGCCCACAATCCCGAAACAACAACCTGGCAGAATCCTGCCCTCCAAGGTGACTCTACATCCGCCGCTGACCGCACCTCCCCCCAGCACCTGTGTTCTAAAGGAACAGACAAGTGCGACACCTCTCCCCTCAACCTCTGCAGCGACTGAGGCTGCCCCCCCACTAGCCAGTCATTCAATGGCAACCGCCACAGAGCCCCCAACTGCTCCTGCGGTGACAATTCAAACCAACATCGCCAGTGACAACACCACTGCCCAGCAAAGCATCACAGAGGACTCACAGGTACAAACACCTCAAATTTTATCACAAATCTGGCAGTTTGTCAAAAACCTTCTCCCTCAAAATTTTGTTACCAAAATCACACAGATTATAAATCAGTTCTTAGCAGCCCCAGATCTTCTCAGTAAAGTGACACTAATTATCACAAACATCTTGCCCCTGCTCCTAAATGGCAAATGAAAACCAGCACATCACTATCGCCATCTGGAACGCTGACGGTGTTTCCCACGACCGATTCGAGCTCGAGATGTTCCTCGATGACCATGGGGTGGATGTGGCACTCCTAAACGAGACCCACCTAACCCCTGATGAGAGCTTTCGAGTCCGAAATTATGTGTTGGCCAGAAATGACCGCCCTAACAGACCAGGTGGCGGTACAGCCATTCTCATTAAAAATCGAATATGCCACAGGGTAATACAAACGCCACCACTCATAAACACAGAGGCAACAGCAGTCGAAGTTATTCTTAACAACCACCCCACACTCCTGGTGGCGGCATACCACCCACCCCAAGCGAGACTGTTTCCCAGTGACCTGGACGATCTCTTGGACATAAACCACAGAACCATAATAGGAGGGGACCTGAATGCCAAGCACAGGGCATGGGGATGTCGTACTACAAACACAAGTGGCAACAAACTACTGAGATACCTTGATAACCATCCAGCAGTAAGGGTTGTCTCAACTGATGAGCCTACTCATGTTCCCTATGACTCCAGGTGCCTGCCTGACAAATTGGACATATTCCTCTTAAAAAACGTTAACCTCAACACAACGACAGAGGTAATCAACAGCCTAAATTCAGACCATAGCCCTGTTATTCTAAGATTTCAGGGTGACCAAGACATTCCAAGTAACAGAATAATTACAACTTACAACACAAATTGGGCGAGGTACAAGGAACTGGTCACTCTACACATACCTGACCAGGCTCCTGACATGCAGACCCCAGAAGAAATCGACCAGGCTATAGCAGAATTAACCCAAATCATCACGACGTGTGGGGAAGCATCAACCATCAAAATAACGCACAACAGCGGACGGAGCAACCTGCCCCCAGACCTTGCGCAACTAATTACGGACAAGAACAGAACGCGCAAGAGATGGCAAACTTTTCGTGACCCCCAAGACAGGAGACGCATGTTTAGGATGGCCAGGGAAATCCAGACCAGACTTAAACTGCTACGAAGTGCTAGATGGGAACAAAGCCTGCAAACAGCAGAGCAAAATCCCGAAAAATTCTGGGGAATCATCAGATCCAGACGACAACCCCAAAAAGCCAGCAGACCACTTCATGGGCAAAACGGTTTAGTCTATACCCCACACGACAAAGCAACCGCCATGGCAAACACGCTCGAGCTGCAGTTCCAAGAGAATATAATCGATGAAGACGAGGAAGAAGCAGAAGCCCTGGAGCGCAGAGTTGAGCGTCACCTACATCGAACACTTCGTGCCAGACCAGTCACCAACTTTGTGCCGACCACTGAACGTGCAGTCTCTGTTCTCATCAGGCGAATCGGCAATGCAAAAGCCCCCGGTCCCGATAACATCAAACCCCCCTTTCTTAGAAACCTTCCTCAACCTGCTATCTCTCACCTTACAGCCATCCTAAACAGTTGCCTCTCCATACAATACTTCCCTTCAGCCTGGAAGGTTGCAAAAGTTATTTCCATTCCAAAGCCCAATAAAGATCAGTTATTCCCGCAAAACCACCGCCCTATCTCCCTACTATGTCATCTCTCCAAACTTCTCGAAATTCTTATACAAAACTCCCTACTCCAGTTTCTATCCATAAACAACATCATCATCCCTGAACAATTTGGTTTTCGTGCTGGACATAGCACTGTACAGCAAGCCATTCGCCTGGTGGAGCATGTCTGCACGGAGAAGAGCCAGGGCAACAGCACCGCAGCTATTTTCTTGGATATTGAAAAGGCTTTTGATCGTGTTTGGCATGACGGCTTGCTATATAAGATCTCCAAACTCAACTGCCCTCTCCACCTGCTGAAAATCATTCAGTCTTTCCTCTCTGACAGGAAATTTTACTCATACATAGAAAAGGCAAAAAGTGGCATGAAACTCATAGAAGCAGGTGTCCCACAGGGATCTGTGCTTGGCCCCCTCCTATATCTTCTGTATACAAATGACATCCCGAAAGAGCCGGGTGGCAACATAGCCTTATATGCTGATGACACAGCACTCTATCTCAGTGGCAGAAACATTAATTACCTAGCCTACAGCCTACAACGACATCTCAACAAAGTTGCAAACTGGTGCAACATCTGGAAAATAAAAATAAATGCTGACAAATGTCAAACAATCCTATTTTCTCATAAAATCAAGAAACCCATAATAAACATCACTTACAATGAACAAATACTCCCATGGAAAAATGAAATCACATACTTAGGACTAAAATTGGACAAAAACCTAACATTCAAGCATCACATAAGAGAGGCTAGGAACAAAGGCTCCGCCCGGCTCTACCAACTATACCCATTATTAAAGGGAATGGGATTGTCCATATCAGCAAAGCTCAGAATCTGGAAAACAATAGTCCTGCCTGTCATCCTCTACGGCTCTGAAGTGTGGAGCATGGCAGCAGACACTAATCTAGCCCAATTGGAGGTCGTCCAAAATAAAACCCTAAGAATTATTGCAGACGTACCAAGACTGACTAGCAATGAGGAAATCAGGGCAATGCTAGGGCAACCCTCTTTCTATCACATAATCAAACAAAAATCACAAACATTCTACGAATCATCTCATTCATCACCGTACCAGCTCATCAATACACTGGGACAGAACCCTCACCCTCAACTCAGAGCTCCTATCAACACACTCCATCGCCACTACAGGCGGTAACCATCTTCTCATCCTCATGAAACAGGATACTCATCTCCACCTCTATCAACATCATCATCACTAACGCCATCCACCCGGGGGGAAAATCCCCAAGCCATTACTGCACACAAGCCACATACGAACCCACAGGATCATTTCGTGAGACAGAGCGTTGAAAGAACGCTGGCTCTCCAGAACTAGCATGGGTGCAAACCCAGCCATCTCATGTCCGGCGGGTGCCACTGTGTGGGGAGACGCTGACTGGAGCGGAGCGCTTGACTGACTGACTGCGCGTGCCTGCCTGCCTGTTTGTTCGTGATGCCGCCCAAGACTAGCGGGAAAGCCGCCAAGAAGGCTGGCAAGGCGCAGAAGAACATTTCGAAGGGCGACAAGAAGAAGAAGCGCAAGAGGAAGGAGAGCTATGCCATCTACATCTACAAGGTGCTGAAGCAGGTGCACCCTGACACGGGCATCTCTTCGAAGGCGATGAGCATCATGAACAGCTTCGTGAACGACATTTTCGAGCGCATTGCGGCCGAGGCTTCTCGCCTGGCGCACTACAACAAGCGCTCGACCATCACGTCCCGCGAGATCCAGACCGCTGTGCGGCTCTTGCTGCCTGGCGAGCTGGCCAAGCACGCGGTGAGCGAGGGCACGAAGGCGGTGACCAAGTACACGAGCTCCAAGTAAGGAGGTGGCTCTTGGAAATGGGAGGCTCGTCCGCGGCGCGGCGAAGGAAAGAGAAAAAAAAAAACGGCCCTTTTCAGGGCCACCAAAATGCCTTTGCGGGAAGGGCGGAATTGTTGTTGTTGTGAGCGGGTGGACGGGCGGCACAGCTGTAGCTGTAGCTTGTGGTGTGGTGCGGCGCCGGCGCCTTTGGTTTTGGTGTGACGTTGGGGATACGCACTTTAGCCACAGCCGGGTCGTGGGCGTGGGTGTTTCGAGACGTGTTGGTGTTAGGGGGGCGGATCGCTGGAGTTGGCTTGTTTGATATATATTTTTGTTTTTGTCCCCTTTGTATGGTATGGCCGGAGGTGTGGAACGGAAAGCAAACCGCGACTGTCGGATGTCACACCGTTGGTGGCGAGGGTGAGAAACACGTTGCCGCCTACAGCTGCTTCTACGCCGAGCGGGTGCGTTAAGTTAGTTGGTTGGTTGGGCGACGTAAAAGTGGAGCGTGGAGGTGTGTGTGAACGTGAGGTGACACGCATTGTATTGCATTGTATTTGTACGCGCGAGGTGAGTTAGGAGACCACGCGCCACGACGTACGGTGCCCTCTTTCGACCTGACGTCTGACGTCTGGTTTTTGTTTGTGGAGGCGGTGTCGTCATTCTGGATGTACGTGTATTTTCCGCTCAGTTGAGTGAGGTGACGCGAGACGACGGCGTCGGTGGTGTTTTTGTTTTGTTGTTGGCGCCCCGGGGATGAAGAGGGGCACCCGACGGTAACGAGAGGTTGCACTTTGTGATCGGTCGAATGTCCGGGGAGCGAGGAATAGGGTGGGGGGTTGAAAAGAAACGCCAGTGTAGGGCAACGGGACGGTGAACGTTCCCGTGGTGTCGGAGGTGTGCAGTGGGGGGGAGGAAAAAAAAAAAAAAAAAAA
The DNA here is from genome assembly GCF_023897955.1 of Schistocerca gregaria. NCBI lineage: Eukaryota > Metazoa > Arthropoda > Insecta > Orthoptera > Acrididae > Schistocerca > Schistocerca gregaria. Next base: position 94,454 of record NW_026061804.1, on the reverse strand, counting down.
GCGCGTAACGGCGCGGCTGCCGTGGTGGAAACGTTCTCTCCAACTGTGGTGGTGTCCCCTGTGTGTTTTGTTGTTCTCTATATCGTGTGTCCCCTCGCACAAGACGCTCTCTGGGCGGGTTTGATTCATTCATTTTTGCATTGTCACGTAGCGTAGAATGGTGGAATGCGCAAGAGTTGAGTGAGACTGGCGACGGTATATGGTCTGAGCAGCGTCAGCTGCACTGCACACTCCCCGGAAAAGAATCTTGGATGCCGTGCTAACTGAAATTTGGTGGACGGGGTTCTCAAGGCCTGTTTTCCTATTTTGTTGTCTGTCTGTAGTTAAGATGGTGAAATGACGTCGAAGAAGCAGTATTGTGCTCACAGAAACGGAAACAAACTGTTATGGAAATGCCCTAGTTTGATGAAAGGAAATGTGTGTTGAATATACAGGATGGTAAAGACCAAGTGCGTTGAAAGAAACGTTGTGAAGGAACGAACGTTCCCTGAATTGGTTTCTTTTTGTTCCCGAGTTGTGTACAATGGACGACGGTTGTGCCATATCGCAGCATTGCATCATCCCCAGGTTTTATTTCAATTGAGCGATAAAAAAAGGAAAAAGAGAAGAACAAGAACACTATCGAAATGGTCTATGGTGTGTGACCCACAATTGTTGTCTTTAAATCACTTACCCAACCATGTCGTAAAAATATTTATTTATTTTTTTTTTTTTTTTTACAGTGGCTGCCCAATGACCTAGATGTAACAGAGAGAGAGAGAAACACATGGCGTGTCAGATGTTTGTTTTCTTTTCCCCCCCGTCAAGTGGCAAATGCGAACACCGTCAGCTGTAATTGACGATCGACACTAGTATGGCGCGAAAAGGGGGTGCGACCTGTGCAGTTGTGGGTGAAACTTTGGGTGATGGGCTGTCATGCGGCATCGCGTGCGTTCATTACCCCTCGGCGGCGGCGGCGGCGCCGCAGCTCCGTCCAGCTCGCGCTCTCGGAAACAACCCTCTCGTAATGCCGCGTCTCCTCCGTCACTGCAATTTTCAAAGGGAAACCTGTGTGGCCGGTGGGGGTGTGTCAACCGTTGGGCTCAAGCTCCGCCGACAAAAAGTGTTGAGTGTATCCAGTGTGAGAGAGGTTGACGCTTTTCGTGGTGTGTGTGTGGCAATGTTTTGAAAAGTTTGCAACGTATGTTAAGAAGTGTTGACGCTGAAACTTGCGGGCTGTGTGGCCCTGGTGGTTGGCTGGCTGGAGACGCGGGCGTGTCCAGTCGGTCGGTTGTTGTGGCTGAAAGGTACGTATACGGTTCCGCCGTCCCGTCGGAACTGCGTCTGTCTGGAAGGTATGACGTGACGTGCAGTTTTTATTAGGTCAGCCTTGTTGTGTATTGTTCCATTTGTTGCTCACTCGTCACCCGTATTTGGTGTGGCGATGTATGTGGACGTACTGCTGGATCAGTGTCAGGGTTTCCGTGGGAGGTGTTGGTTGGGTTGGATTTGCCTGACACGGCTGAGTCCGCAATTGGCCTGCCGTTCGTTGATGTGATATGTGGGTTCTGAGGAAGAATGTGTACGAGATAGTTGCCCTGCCCTGCCCTGCCCTTTCTTTCGCGTTCGTGTGTGCCCCCCTTGTTGTGTAGTGTGGGTTGAACATGGTTCTTTACCGAGTGGGGGGGGGGGGAATGGGATGGACGGATCCGTTGCTGTTGCTGTCACCGTCAAGACAACGCACGCACCCCTGTCCTACAAGAAGGTGTGTCAACCGGGGTTTCGGCAGTCGTGTGTGTAGGGGACGGGGAGAAGCAAAGTGGAGAGTGCGGCACGGGCAGAGAGTGGAATTGGGGCGCGTTGATGTTGGGAAACATCCCCCAAGGGTTGCGGGATGATGTGGCGGTGAGAGCGGGGGGCGGGGGAGAAAAGAAAAGCGAAAAAGAACTAAGGAAGAGGAGGAGGCGTGCGTGTGCGCAGTGGCGGGGCCCCAAAGACCTGTCGTGTGGTGTCGGCCGAACGCGAACGCGTGTGCGGGGCAGCGTCGGCACGGAGAGAGAGAGAGAGAGAGAGAGAGAGAGAGAGAGAGAGAGCGAGCTGGTCTGATGGGTATTTTTTTACCCCCTGTACTCGAAGGACCGGATCTGTCCTTGATCCCTGCCTTCTGTCTGATTATGTTGGGTAACAAAATGATGGGATGATAGGGTCTCTTGGGTGTGTGTAGATGTTTGTTGTTTGAGTGAGTGTTATGGTGTTTGTATTTTATTTTTGTTTATCATGGTATGTTGTAGTTTGTGGTGTTTTGTCGTGATGGGAAATGTCGTTCTTGGGTCGGGTGGATTTTGTCCCAGATTTCTGATGAGTGGGTGGTTCGAATCCGTGGTTTGGTGGGAAAAAAAAAAAAAAAAAAAAAAAAAACTTTATGGATTTTTCTTTGGATGATTTCCGGGATTTTGAGTATGTTATGGTTTGTGTATATGTCTCGGTTTGTCTGGTACCGGCCGGCATCAGCAGCAATTCTGAAGTATTTGTTGTGCACCCTTTTTTTTTACTCTTGTTATGTTGGTGTCTGCGGCCATTGACCAGATTTTCAGAGCCGTAAGTGATGGCTGGTTCCTATGACGGTTTTGAAGATTTTCTTTTTGGCGCGCATATTTATTCTGTTTCCTTTGATGATTGGGTACAGTCTGAATATTGCTGCTGCAGCCTTGTTACAAACGTGTGTAACATGGTCTCTAAATGTCAACCTCTTGTCCAGCTTGATGCCTAGATACTTTATTGTGCCTGACCATGGAAGATTGTTATTTCTGAGGCGTATATGCAGGTTAGGAGGTATTCTTTTTGAATGTGAATCGTATTGTATTGCTTGGGTTTTCTCCGCGTTTATTGTTTTTTTTGGTTAGCCCATTTCTGGATGGATTGTAGGTGTTGCTCTATTTTTGTGACTCTATATTGCAGGTTAGAACTGCTGCGGTAGACTGCAGTGTCGTCTGCAAATAGTGACAAGTGTCCTCCCAGCTGTTTGTTTGTGTATATTGAGTAGAGAATGGGCCCCAGCACTGAGCCTTGCGGGACTCCAGCCTCTATGGATCTAGTGTTACTTGCCGCTCCTGGTACATGGACATAGAATGCTCTGTTGCGGAGAAAAGAAGCAATAATGTGGATGGGGCAGTTGTACTGGTGGAGCTTGTAGATAAGGCGTTATCCGAATGCTTTTCCAATGTCAAGCAGGACTGCTCCAGTACTGTGTCTAATGTTTCTGGCCTGACATATGTGCTCGACTAGTCTGGTCACCTGGTGGGTGGTGCTGTGTTCTTCGCGGAATCGGAATTGTTGTGGGATGATTATGTTGTTATCCTTTAAGAATTGAATTTCTTCAGTTCAGTTTGAATGAGCTTTCCGAGGACCTTTCCAAGGAAGTTGGCCTATAGTTTTGCGGAAATAATAAGTCCTTGTTTGGCTTTGGTAATGTGATGACTCGGGCCTGTTTCCAAGTAGTTTAGTCTGAAGCAAGCATTATATATTGATGTTAGATAGATAATTGATAGTTGCTGGAGGTAGGTGATGTAGTAGTTGCGGTTTGATGGAATCTGGGCCTGATGCCTTCTTAGGATGTGTGTATGTTTGTGATGTGATAAGATACGGGGTTTCTGCGTTTATTGGATTGTGAAAGATGTTCTGATCGGGGCACTTAGGATGCGGTTTTACCCTTCTGAGTACCATTTCCTGGTGGTCATCAGTTTCGTCATCTACCGCTTCTGGTGCTTGGAATTGCCTTTCTAGTGAATCCGCCAGTGCTTCAGCTCGGTCTGTGGGGTCGTTCCTTCCCCATGTAGATGTAGATGTAGATGTTTCGTGTTTAGTTTACGAGTTTTAAGAAATTTCCAGAATTTTTCCTGGTCCCTTTCTGCTTCTCGTAACGTTTCCTCCCACGCCTCGCTACGGTGGTTTTCGGAGCTCTCTTTTTGATCCTCCCGGCCAATTGCTCTGATTTTCGTCGGTCGGCTGGGTCCCTGTAGTTTCTGGCGCGCGCGGGCTGCGGTTGGCGCCTTTGGTGGCAACGGCCGGGGCAAGCAGCGGTGTGTGGTGTGGTGCGGGGCGGGCAGGGGCAGGGGCAGGGGCAGGGGCAGGGGCAGGGGCAGTGGCAGTGGTGGTTGACGGATGGCCTGGGGGCCGAAAAACGGGCCGGCCGGCGGACGGCGGACGGATGTTGAGAGAGGCGGCGCGCACGCGTCTCGCGCGGACACAGTCGCCACAGCGTTGATTGGAAGGAGGTGCGGTGCGGGGATGGGCCCAGGAAAAAAGACGGTCGTGGCCCCTGTCTTGGGTGCGTGTCGACGTCAGCACCGTCGGTGTGGTGTGGTGTGGTGTGGTGTGGGCAGGGAGGGGGGGAAAAGCGGGCTGCGGGCTGCGGGCTGCGGGCTGCGGGCTGCGGAGGGAATGGTGGTGGGGAGTAGGCACACATGTGGGCGGGCGCAAAATCGGCCGGTGCCCGTAAACCGCGGCGGGATATTGGGTGGAAAAGAGGGAAATTGTAGAAAGGAAAACAAGCGGAGGGGGCGAATGTGGTGGGGTGGGGGGACGGGCGGGGGCGAGGCGACAGCTTGCTTTTTCTTTTTCATTTTATTCTGTTGTAGTGTTTTTGTTTTTTTGTTTTTTTTGCGTGTGTGTGGCCTTGGAGAGGCTGGTCTTGTCTGGCTTACGCTTTGGGTGCGTGTGTTGGTACTTTTTCGTTTTTTCTTGTTCTGCAGAGCAGGGGCGGGGCGGTGGGAACGGCTGGCTGGCTGGCTGTGCCCAGAGGAGGAGGAGACGCTGGCGGCGGGCCCGGCTCCTGGGGCTGCTGTTGCATGCGCTGTGCAAAGAAAGGAAGAGTGGGTTTGTTTGGCTGGTGAAGTGCATTATTTAAGTGTGGGCTTGCCGGCCTGGCTCCGATGCGCAGGTAGATAGATGCCGGCGGCGACCGCAGGCAGGCAGGCGCGTTGTGTGTACAGAGGGACGAGCCATGTGTTTTGCTAGCAGGACGTGGCGTGCCGAGTGGAGAGGAGGCGGCGGCTCGGCTCGGTTCGGCCCGGCCCGGTCCGGCGGTGCCGCGCTGTTGTCGCGGACGTGAGCGCCCCCTGGCGGGCGGGTGGTTGGCGGCGGCGTGGTGGACGCGTGTGGCAGTTGTGTGCACGGGTTGCTTGGGCGAGTGAGCAGTGGCTGGCGGTGTTGGCGCGTCGTCGGGGAGGTACGTGTTGCGGCCGCGTCTGCTGCGCGCTGCGTCGTTGTGTCGACTGTGTGTGGGCGTGGGCACGTGTGCTCTGCCGAGGGCGTCGTAAAAAAGTGGGTCGCGGTGTGCGTGCGTAGCCCGTGATGATGTATTGTGCGTCGCGTCGTTGTGTGCGAAACGGATGCCGAGAGGTGTGTGGTAAGTGCGAAGCGCGAATGTGCGGCGTTTGGCGGTTTCGGTGTGTTTTCTGTTTTTGCGGCGTGAGAGTGGGGCTGGCTGGCTGGCTGGCTGTTGTTGGTTGCCTTGTGTGTGTAGGTTGATGGCGCGACGCGGAGGGGACGCCGTTTGCTGCGTGCCTTGCCTCGCGTGTGTTGGCGCGCCGTGCATGTGTTTGGGTCGCGGGGGCGGTGTTTTTGTTTGTATTTGGATTTTCATTTTTTGGCGTGTTGTGTCGTGTATGGCAAGGGCGAGAGGAGTAGTGCGGTAGTGGTAGTGCAGTAGTGTCGTTGCGGCACGGGCGTCTGGTGGGGCTGTGCGTCGTGGCGGGGAAGGTGTGTAGGTTGCGGCGATGCGGCGAGCCCAGCCCGTCGTTTGACGGTGTGCCGGGTGAGTTGCGCTGCGAATCGAGTGTGGCGGGAAGGGGAGCTGCGTGGCGCCTGCGTCCGTTGGCAGCAGGGGCTGTGCTTTTGAGAGTTTGTTTGATTTCGGGACGACGACGACGACGACGACGACGACTGGTTGGTTGGTTGGTTGGGTGGGGTGGCGTGCGCGTTTGTCGTACTGGGCGAGTCGATTGCCTGCCGGCTGGCGAAAGGTGCGCCGCCGCCCGTCTCGCGCTCTGTGTTTTTTTTTTTTTTTTTTTCTCTCTGTGTGTGTCGGCTGCGTTTTGTTTGCGGTGCGCGCGAAAACGGTGGTGCCGAAAGTGTGCCGGCGTGGCGTTGCGACCGCGACGAGCCGCGGGCGCGCCATTTGGCTGGTGTTGCGTGAAGAGCGGCTGTGTACGGGTAGTGGCTGTAGCCGTACGTGTACGTGCATCCGGCCCGGCCGCCAGCCCAGCCCAGCCCAGCCCAGCCCAGCCCAGCCGAGTCGGGTGAGCGGAGGCCGACACGTGGTGGTGCTCTGTGCTCTCTCGGCTCGGGGGGGTTTGTGTGTGTGCGTGTCTCGTTCGCTCTCCGGAATCTGCTTGTTCTGCTGATCCCCGCCTGTCGGCGTCGTTTATTTTTACTTATTTATTTTTTACCTGTTGTTTGTTTTTCGACGTCGTCTTGCAGTTTTGTCCTTTGCGGCGTGCCGACGACCCGCCGCGCGACCTTATGAAACCCCAAAGCGTGGCGTGGCGTGGCCGAGCCGCAGCAGCTAAGGGGGTGCGGCCGCCTCGACGCCTTAACCTCTCCTAAACTTCTTTAAGCCCCTTAACGCAGCCACCTAAACTAACGTAACCTAACCTAACCTAAGCTCTTAGGCCAACCCCCAAGTCGCCTTAACCTAACGTACGTGACCGCAACCTTAGCTTAACGCCTACGTTAAGACGTGACGTCACGTCAACGCTTAACCTAACCCTGACGCCTTCTTAGCCTAACCTGACGTAACCTAAGGTAAGGTAACCGTTGAAAGAAAGAAACCACCTTTGTTTTGACGTTGAGGCGTGTAAGGTCGGCTGTGAGGGCAGATTCGGTGTGTCTGTAGTTGGGGCTGGCTGGTAATTTATTTTGTTTGTTTGTTTATCGTTGTTTTGTTTTCGCCTGTGGCGGGGGGGTTGGCGCTCCGTCGGCCGGTGCCATGTTGCGCAGGCGGCGATCGTAAAAAAGTAAAAAAAAAAAAGAAAAAAGAAAAGAAAAATGTGTTGGAAGGGCTGTGGGTGTTGGCGGGCGAGGCGAGAGGAGGAGGACGGCCCGCGGCCGTGGCCCGACGGCTGCGGGCCGATCGGGAAAACGGCGGAAGGCGATGGGGCGGCGGAGGTGCGTTTGTGCACGGCCGTCATCGCCGCACGACTCGGCTCGTGTGGCTGTGGCGCCGGCCGCGGTGGCCGGGCTGCCGCGGCGACGGTGCGGGAGTTTTGACGAAGGTTTGGCCATTGTGGCGGGTCGTCGGCTGGGGCTGTGGGGGCGGCATTTGGGCGGGGGCGGCGATTCTCGGCGGGCCGACCCAGGCTGTGGCGCGCGGTGGCTGCAGTTTGGCCGTGGTTTGCGGCGCCGCCGCGGCGACTGGTTGGCGACCGTGGTGTCGGTGTGTGTAGCCCCATCCTCGGTGGTTTGAATGGCGCGGGTGGTTGCGGCGCAGGTTGGGGGCTGCTCCGCGCAGGCTGTCGGACGTTGGGCGGTAGCAAGCGCGGGAGGCGCGGCGCGGCGGCGCGGCGGCGCGCCGAGTGGCGGCCGCTCTCTCGGCCGTCCGCGCCCGCCCGCGACACTGGCTGGGCCAGGCGCGTGCGCGGCTATTCTCTGCTGCGCGCCCCTCGCTGTTGTGCGTCGTCGAAGGAGAGAAGGAAGCGAAACCAAGGGGAAAAAAGAAAAGAGAACAAGCAAAAGATGGCAGACCAGGCGGCTACGAACGAGACTGCCGCGGCACCCGCCGCCACCGGCACTACGAAGAAGGCCAAGTCTGCGTCGTCTGCGAAGAAGCCGCGCGCCAAGCCTGCGCACCCGCGCACCTCTGAGATGGTGACGGCCGCCATCAAGAGTCTGAAGGAGCGCGGCGGGTCGTCGCTGCAGGCGATCAAGAAGTACATTGCCGCGCACTACAAGCTGGACGCGGAGAAGCTGGCGCCCTTTATCAAGAAGTACCTCAAGTCGGCCGTCGTGGCTGGCGAGCTGGTGCAGACGAAGGGGAAGGGCGCGTCGGGCTCTTTCAAGCTTGCCGGCGCCGGCGGCGGGGCGGCCGAGGGCGGCAAGGCTCGTGGTGGCGGCGGTGGTGCGAAGAAGAAGCGCGCCGCTCCGGCCAGCAAGGAGAAGAAGGGGGCCCGTGCGGCCGGCGCAAAGAAGGCTGGCGGCGTGAAGGCGGCGACCGGTCGGAAGGCGGGCGCCGCCAAGAAGGCGTCTGCGGCGTCGGCCGCTCCCGCGGGTGCGAAGAAGGCGGCTGCGGCCAAGCCGGCCAAGGCCAAGTCGCCGTCGAAGGCGAAGAAGGCCGCCAAGGTTCCGACGAAGAAGCCGAAGGCGCCGCGCCCGAAGAAGGCGACGGCGACGCCGTCTAAGGCGAAGGCTTCGCCCAAGAAGAAGAAGTAAAAAGGGCAGGGAAGGGTTGGCGGTTGACACCGTCGCCTGGTGGCCGGCGCGCAACCAGAGGCTGTCGCGCGGTCCCGGACAAAAACAAAAACGGCCCTTCTCAGGGCCATCAAAGCACGTCGGGAAGGTGTTGATTGTCGTGTCGTGTCGTGGTCGGTCGGTTGCCTTGTTGTCTGTCTGTCTTGCTTGCTGGCGTTTGTTTGTTTCATGTGTGGATGGTGGTTGGATTGTGGGGTCGTTGGCGGGCGTGGGCGGCGGCGCGCGGCTGGTGTTACACAAAGTGTATTTTACTTTTACCTATTTATTTTGCGCCGCGTTTGTTTGTTTGTTTGTTTGTCTTGGTGGTGGTTTTGGAATAGTCTTTTTTGTTTTGCTTTGCTTTGCTTTGCTTTCCGGGCGTCACGTTTTGTGCCGTGGCCTGTGTGGGTGGCGCTATTGACGCTTGCGACTTGGTTCGGCCGGTGCGGTGCTTTTTTTTTTTTTTTTGGAAACGGCGGCGCCGGGCCGGGCCGGGGGTGGGACGACTGGACTGGAGAGTGAGTGGGGAACTAGTCGTTGCGACCGACAAAGTTTTGCTCGCGACGGAGAGACGTTAGTGGCCCTGAAAAGGGCCGTTTTGTTTGTTTGGCGGTGTGCGGGTTTAGGCGCGCTCGCCGCGGATGCGGCGCGCGAGCTGGATGTCCTTGGGCATGATGGTGACTCGCTTGGCGTGGATTGCGCACAGGTTGGTGTCTTCGAAGAGGCCGACGAGGTAGGCCTCGCTGGCCTCTTGCAGGGCCATGACTGCGGAGCTCTGGAAGCGCAGGTCGGTCTTGAAGTCCTGGGCGATCTCGCGCACTAGGCGCTGGAATGGCAGCTTGCGGATGAGCAGCTCTGTGCTCTTCTGGTAGCGCCTGATTTCTCGCAGGGCGACGGTGCCCGGCCTGTAGCGGTGGGGCTTCTTGACGCCGCCGGTGGCGGGCGCGCTCTTCCTCGCCGCCTTGGTGGCGAGCTGTTTGCGCGGCGCCTTTCCGCCGGTGGACTTGCGGGCCGTTTGCTTTGTCCGGGCCATGGCTACTGCGGATGCGGATGCGGCGTGGAGGATATGCGTGCGCGACGGCGTCCGGTGCTGCCTTGACAACGGGCCCGCGCGCCCCGGGTGCTGCGCTTATATGCCCTCGGTGCGCGGTGGTGGGGGGAGGGGAGGGCGGGCCGCGGGGCCCCAGAGTCTATATAGGGGGGCGGCGCGCGCGCTGGGCGCCACAACCGTAGCCGACTCGCTAGCGCCGGGTGAGGAGCTTGCCTTGCTTTCTGTTTTTTATATTATTGTGGTTGAGACGCTTGAAGAAGAAGAAGAATGACAGGCCGCGGCAAGGGAGGAAAGGGGCTCGGCAAGGGTGGCGCCAAGCGGCACCGCAAGGTGTTGCGCGACAACATCCAGGGCATCACGAAGCCCGCGATCCGCCGCCTGGCGCGCAGGGGCGGCGTGAAGCGCATCTCTGGTCTGATCTACGAGGAGACGCGCGGAGTGCTGAAGGTGTTCCTGGAGAACGTGATCCGCGACGCGGTGACGTACACTGAGCACGCCAAGCGCAAGACTGTGACGGCCATGGACGTGGTGTACGCCCTGAAGAGGCAGGGGCGCACCCTGTACGGTTTCGGCGGTTAGGCGGTGTGAGACCGAAGGAAGGAAGGAAAGAGAGATTGAAAAACGGCCCTTTTCAGGGCCACCACAGTGTTCGGAAGTTGAAAAGTGCGAAAGAGTCTGTGTTGCTGGTTTTTCTTTTCCTTTTTTAGTCTACTTGGCCTTTTAGTTTTGTTTGGAGTTTTTTTGACGTGGTGTGCGGTGCGGTTGGGAGGGAAGGAAGCGTGCCCTTGCGTTGTGTGAGCTCCCTCCTTCCTTCCTTCCTTCCTTCCTTCCTTCCTTCCCCTCCCTCTTTGCTTGTATGCTTCTTGTCGGTGGATGGGCTGTGTGTTGCGGCGCGGCTGAGTGCCGAGGGGTTATTTTTGAGGTGTGTTGTTGTGCGCCACGTGTGCTGGTTAATGGTCGCGAGACTGTGCGTGCGTGGAGTGGAGTGGAGGAGGTGGCCAAGTACGTGTGTACAAGATGGCGGCGCCTGTGTGTGTAAGAAGGAAAAAAAACCGTACACACAGAGAGAGAGAGAGAGAGAGAGAGAGAGAAGTGGTGCGACGAACGACTGGAATTCTGCTTTGGACGTAGGTTTGTGTGGTGGCCCTGAAAAGGGCCGATTGTGTTTTGTTTTTGAGCCGAGGCGGCAAATGGCGCGCTGCGTGCCAAGGGAGCACGCGGCGGTTGCCGATTGCGCTGTCTCTCTTTTAGGCCTTCTTCTCGGTCTTCTTTGGCAGCAGGACGGCCTGGATGTTGGGCAGGACACCTCCCTGTGCGATGGTGACGCCCGACAAGAGCTTGTTGAGCTCCTCGTCGTTGCGTATGGCGAGCTGCAGGTGGCGCGGGATGATGCGCGTCTTCTTGTTGTCGCGGGCCGCGTTTCCGGCCAGCTCGAGCACCTCAGCCGCGAGGTACTCCATGACGGCGGCGAGGTAGACGGGCGCCCCGGCGCCGACGCGCTCGGCGTAGTTTCCCTTGCGCAGGAGGCGGTGGATTCTGCCGACCGGGAACTGGAGCCCAGCCCTGCTTGAGCGAGACTTTGACTTGCCCTTGACTTTGCCTCCCTTTCCGCGTCCGGACATGGCGATGGGCTAGTTTCGAAAGAAGCGAGAAAGAAAAGCACAACGCCCCAAACGGTGCGAGCCGCAGCGAGTCGAGCAGCGGAGTGCGTGCCGGCGCCGCTCGCTCGCTCGCTCGCTCGCTGTAAAACGCTGGCTTCATATGCCAGGTGTAGGGGCAGGTTAAGCAGCGGTGCTGCTGTTCCTGCAGTGACATCTTCAGGGTGCTTTTATTCCTAACAGAGTGAGCTGTCCTCACTAGGCGTCAGTCATTGCGACGCCATATTTGTTACCGACATCGTGCTGCGAGAGAAATTACTCTCGCAGTAGATCTGGCCATCGAGTCGTTGGCCTGTGGTGGACCTGGCGGCCCAGACCACGAATCAGGCGACTGGCAGAGTGTTCTGCATCGCTGTAGAACACCCTGGCGATTTGCCGGAAGCGATCCCGTAGGAAAGGGATGCCCGCTTCCTCATGGAGCAGCCTTGCTGGGTAGCGAGGCGGCTTGTGGAGCGCAAGTCGCAGCGCCCTATTTTGCACGCGTTGAAGCGTCGCAATGTGCGTCGCTGCCGCGTTACCCCACACCACGGCCGCATATTCCAGTACCGGTCGGACGAGGGACAGATACATGGTGAGGCCGTGGCGTGGAGGAAGCGTCGATGAGGGATTGAGGAATGGGTAAAGCGCACGAAGGCGCCCCACTGCCCGCCCTCTGACGTCGAGGATGTGTGGCAGCCACGTCAGGTGTCTGTCCAATGTCACCCCGAGATATTTGCCGGTCCGCAACCATGGAATGGGGCCCCCCATGATCGTGACCGGCGGTAGGTCCGGTGGCATCATCCTTCTGCTAAAGATGACAGCCTGGCTCTTCGCAGCGTTAAACTTAAGGCGCCATTTCGTGGACCAGGCACCCAGGACGTCACATCCGAGCTGGAGGCGGCGGCGCATCTCGGCCGCGTTCATGCTGCGGGTGAACAGCGCCGTGTCGTCAGCATAAAGCGCCAACTCCACGCGTGCCACCCGCGGGGCGTCGGCGGTGTACAGGGAGTACAGCAGGGGACCGAGGACCGACCCCTGCGGCACTCCCGCCCGAATCTGCCGGTCGGTGGATGTGCCCTCATCAGCTCGGACGTGGAAAGTGCGCCCCGAGAGATACGAGCGCAGCAGGACCACGTGCGACGTCGGTACCCCCGTGCACAAAAAGTTTGTACACGAGGCCGTCGTGCCACACGCAGTCGAAGGGTGCCGGCGCCGGCGGGGTGGGGGTCCTTTATGGGCTCGGGTGCGGCGGCCGGTTGCGCGCGCGCCCCATTGGTCGGCGGCCGCAGCAGGGCGAGCTGGTAAAGGTGCGGCGGCGGCGTGCGGCGGGTGCCACTGTGTGGGGAGACGCTGACTGGAGCGGAGCGCTTGACTGACTGACTGCGCGTGCCTGCCTGCCTGTTTGTTCGTGATGCCGCCCAAGACTAGCGGGAAAGCCGCCAAGAAGGCTGGCAAGGCGCAGAAGAACATTTCGAAGGGCGACAAGAAGAAGAAGCGCAAGAGGAAGGAGAGCTATGCCATCTACATCTACAAGGTGCTGAAGCAGGTGCACCCTGACACGGGCATCTCTTCGAAGGCGATGAGCATCATGAACAGCTTCGTGAACGACATTTTCGAGCGCATTGCGGCCGAGGCTTCTCGCCTGGCGCACTACAACAAGCGCTCGACCATCACGTCCCGCGAGATCCAGACCGCTGTGCGGCTCTTGCTGCCTGGCGAGCTGGCCAAGCACGCGGTGAGCGAGGGAGCGAGGGCACGAAGGCGGTGACCAAGTACACGAGCTCCAAGTAAGGAGGTGGCTCTTGGAAATGGGAGGCTCGTCCGCGGCGCGGCGAAGAAAAGAAAAAAAAAACGGCCCTTTTCAGGGCCACCAAAATGCCTTTGCGGGAAGGGCGGAATTGTTGTTGTTGTGAGCGGGTGGACGGCGGCACAGCTGTAGCTGTAGCTTGTGGTGTGGTGTGGTGCGGCGCCGGCGCCTTTGGTTTTGGTGTGACGTTGGGATACGCACTTTAGCCACAGCCGGGTCGTGGGCGTGGGTGTTTCGAGACGTGTTGGTGTTAGGGGGGCGGATCGCTGGAGTTGGCTTGTTTGATATATATATTTTTTTTTTTTTTTTTGTCCCCTTTGTATGGTATGGCCGGAGGTGTGGAACGGAAAGCAAACCGCGATTGTCGGATGTCACACCGTTGGTGGCGAGGGTGAGAAACACGTTGCCGCCTACAGCTGCTTCTACGCCGAGCGGGTGGGTTAAGTTAGTTAGTTGGTTGGTTGGGCGACGTAAAAGTGGAGCGTGGAGGTGGTGTGTGTGAACGTGAGGAGACACGCATTGCATTGTATTTGTACGCGCGAGGTGAGTTAGGAGACCACGCGCCACGACGTACGGTGCCCTCTTTCGACCTGACGTCTGACGTCTGGTTTTTGTTTGTGGAGGCGGTGTCGTCATTCTGGATGTACGTGTATTTTCCGCTCAGTTGAGTGAGGTGACGCGAGACGACGGCGTCGGTGGTGTTTTTGTTTTGTTGTTGGCGCCCCGGGGATGAAGAGGGGCACCCGACGGTAACGAGAGGTTGCACTTTGTGATCGGTCGAATGTCCGGGGAGCGAGGAATAGGGTGGGGGGTTGAAAAGAAAACGCCAGTGTAGGGCAACGGGACGGTGAACGTTCCCGTGGTGTCGGAGGTGTGCAGTGGGGGGGAGGAAAAAAAAAAAAAAAAAAAAAAAAAAAAAAAAAGCGCGTAACGGCGCGGCTGCCGTGGTGGAAACGTTCTCTCCAACTTTGGTGGTGTCCCCTGTGTGTTTTGTTGTTCTCTATATCGTGTGTCCCCTCGCACAAGACGCTCTCTGGGCGGGTTTGATTCATTCATTTTTGCATAGTCACGTAGCGTAGAATGGAATGCGCAAGAGTTGAGTGAGACTGGCGACGGTATATGGTCTGAGCAGCGTCAGCTGCACTGCACTCCCCGGAAAAGAATCTTGGATGCCGTGCTAACTGAAATTTGGTGGACGGGGTTCTCAAGGCTGTTTTCCTATTTTGTTGTTTGTTTGTCTCTAGTTGAGATGGTGAAATGACGTCGAAGAAGCAGTATTGCAAATACTGTTATGGAAATGCCCTAGTTTGATGAAAGGAAATGTGTGTTGAATACAGGATGGTAAAGACCAAGTGCGTTGAAAGAAACGTTGTGAAGGAACGAACGTTCCCTGAATTGGTTTCTTTTTGTTCCCGAGTTGTGTACAATGGACGACGGTTGTGCCATATCGCAGCATTGCATCATCCCCAGGTTTTATTTCAATTGAGCGATAAAAAAAGGAAACAGAGAAGAACAAGAACACTATCGAAATGGTCTATGGTGTGTGACCCACAATTGTTGTCTTTAAATCACTTACCCAACCATGTCGTAAAAATATTTTTTTTTTTTACAGTGGCTGCCGAATGACCTAGATGTAACAGAGAGAGAGAAACACATGGCGTGTCAGATGTTTGTTTTCTTTTCCCCCCCGTCAAGTGGCAAATGCGAACACCGTCAGCTGTAATTGACGATCGACACTAGTATGGCGCGAAAAGGGGGTGCGACCTGTGCAGTTGTGGGTGAAACTTTGGGTGATGGGCTGTCATGCGGCATCGCGTGCGTTCATTACCCCTCGGCGGCGGCGGCGGCGCCGCAGCTCCGTCCAGCTCGCGCTCTCGGAAACAACCGTCTCCGTCACTGCAATTTTCAAAGGGAAACCTGTGTGGCCGGTGGGGGTGTGTCAACCGTTGGCCTCAAGCTCCGCCGACAAAAAGTGTTGAGTGTATCCAGTGTGAGAGAGGTTGACGCTTTTCGTGGTGTGTGTGTGTGTGTGTGTGTGTGGCAATGTTTTGAAAAGTTTGCAACGTACGTTAAGAAGTGTTGACGCTGAAACTTGCGGGCTGTGTGGCCCTGGTGGTTGGCTGGCTGGAGACGCGGGCGTGTCCAGTCGGTCGGTTGTTGTGGCTGAAAGGTACGTATACGGTTCCGCCGTCCCGTCGGAACTGCGTCTGTCTGGAAGGTATGACGTGACGTGCAGTTTTTATTAGGTCAGCCCTTGTTGTGTATTGTTCCATTTGTTGCTCACTCGTCACCCGTATTTGGTGTGGCGATGTATGTGGACGTACTGCTGGATCAGTGTCAGGGTTTCCGTGGGAGGTGTTGGTTGGGTTGGATTTGCCTGACACGGCTGAGTCCGCAATTGGCCTGCCGTTCGTTGATGCGATATGTGGGTTCTGAGGAAGAATGTGTACGAGATAGTTGCCCCTGCCCTGCCCTTTCTTTCGCGTTCGTGTGTGCCCCCCTTGTTGTGTAGTGTGGGTTGAACATGGTTCTTTACCGAGTGGGGGGGAATGGGATGGACGGATCCGTTGCTGTTGCTGTCACCGTCAAGACAACGCACGCACGCACCCCTGTCCTACGAGAAGGTGTGTCAACCGGGGTTTCGGTAGTCGTGTGTGTAGGGGACGGGGAGAAGCAAAGTGGAGAGTGCGGCACGGGCAGAGAGTGGAATTGGGGCGCGTTGATGTTGGGAAACATCCCCCAAGGGTTGCGGGATGATGTGGCGGTGAGAGCGGGGGGCGGGGGAGAAAAGAAAAGCGAAAAAGAACTAAGGAAGAGGAGGAGGCGTGCGTGTGCGCAGTGGCGGGGCCCCAAAGACCTGTCGTGTGGTGTCGGCCGAACGCGTGTGCGGGGCAGCGTCGGCACGGAGAGAGAGAGAGAGAGAGAGAGAGAGAGAGAGAGAGAGAGAGAGAGAGAGAGAGAGAGAGAGAGCGAGCTGGTCTGATGGGTATTTTTTTACCCCCTGTACTCGAAGGACCGGATCTGTCCTTGATCCCTGCCTTCTGTCTGATTATGTTGGGTAACAAAATGATGGGATGATAGGGTCTCTTGGGTGTGTGTAGATGTTTGTTGTTTGAGTGAGTGTTATGGTGTTTGTATTTTATTTTTGTTTATCATGGTATGTTGTAGTTTGTGGTGTTTTGTCGTGATGGGAAATGTCGTTCTTGGGTCGGGTGGATTTTGTCCCAGATTTCTGATGAGTGGGTGGTTCGAATCCGTGGTTTGGTGGGAAAAAAAAAAAAAACTTTATGGATTTTTGTTTGGATGATTTCCGGGATTTTGAGTATGTTATGGTTTGTGTATATGTCTCGGTTTGTCTGGTACCGGCCGGCATCAGCAGCAATTCTGAATTATTTGTTGTGCACCCTTTTTTTTACTCTTGTTATGTTGGTGTCTGCGGCCATTGACCAGATTTTCAGAGCCGTAAGTGATGGCTGGTTCCTATGACGGTTTTGAAGATTTTCTTTTTGGCGCGCATATTTATTCTGTTTCCTTTGATGATTGGGCACAGTCTGAATATTGCTGGTGCAGCCTTGTTACAAACGTGTGTAACGTGGTCTCTAAATGTCAACCTCTTGTCCAGCTTGATGCCTAGATACTTTATTGTGCCTGACCATGGAAGATTGTTATTTCTGAGGCGTATACGCAGGTTAGGAGGTATTCTTTTTGAATGTGAATCGTATTGTATTGCTTGGGTTTTCTCCGCGTTTATTGTTTTTTTGGTTAGCCCATTTCTGGATGGATTGTAGGTGTTGCTCTATTTTTGTGACTCTATATTGCAGGTTAGAACTGCTGCGGTAGACTGCAGTGTCGTCTGCAAATAGTGACAAGTGTCCTCCCAGCTGTTTGTTTGTGTATATTGAGTAGAGAATGGGCCCCAGCACTGAGCCTTGCGGGACTCCAGCCTCTATGGATCTAGTGTTACTTGCCGCTCCTGGTACATGGACATAGAATGCTCTGTTGCGGAGAAAAGAAGCAATAATGTGGATGGGGCAGTTGTACTGGTGGAGCTTGTAGATAAGGCGTTATCCGAATGCTTTTCCAATGTCAAGCAGGACTGCTCCAGTACTGTGTCTAATGTTTCTGGCCTGACATATGTGCTCGACTAGTCTGGTCACCCGGTGGGTGGTGCTGTGTTCTTCGCGGAATCGGAATTGTTGTGGGATGATTATGTTGTTATCCTTTAAGAATTGAATTTCTTCAGTTCAGTTTGAATGAGCTTTCCGAGGACCTTTCCAAGGAAGTTGGCCTATAGTTTTGCGGAAATAATAAGTCCTTGTTTGGCTTTGGTAATGTGATGACTCGGGCCTGTTTCCAAGTAGTTTAGTCTGAAGCAAGCATTATATACTGATGTTAGATAGATAATTGATAGTTGCTGGAGGTAGGTGATGTAGTAGTTGCGGTTTGATGGAATCTGGGCCTGATGCCTTCTTAGGATGTGTGTATGTTTGTGATGTGATAAGATACGGGGTTTCTGCGTTTATTGGATTGTGAAAGATGTTCTGATCGGGGCACTTAGGATGCGGTTTTACCCTTCTGAGTACCATTTCCTGGTGGTCATCAGTTTCGCCATCTACCGCTTCTGGTGCTTGGAATTGCCTTTCTAGTGAATCCGCCAGTGCTTCAGCTCGGTCTGTGGGGTCGTTCCTTCCCCATGTAGATGTAGATGTTTCGTGTTTAGTTTACGAGTTTTAAGAAATTTCCAGAATTTTTCCTGGTCCCTTTCTGCTTCTCGTAACGTTTCCTCCCACGCCTCGCTACGGTGGTTTTCGGAGCTCTCTTTTTGATCCTCCCGGCCAATTGCTCTGATTTTCGTCGGTCGGCTGGGTCCCTGTAGTTTCTGGCGCGCGCGGGCTGCGGTTGGCGCCTTTGGTGGCAACGGCCGGGGCAAGCAGCGGTGTGTGGTGTGGTGCGGGGCGGGCAGGGGCAGTGGCAGTGGTGGTTGACGGATGGCCTGGGGGCCGAAAAACGGGCCGGCCGGCGGACGGCGGACGGATGTTGAGAGAGGCGGCGCGCACGCGTCTCGCGCGGACACAGGCGCCACAGCGTTGATTGGAAGGAGGTGCGGTGCGGTGCGGGGATGGGCCCAGGAAAAAAGACGGTCGTGGCCCCTGTCTTGGGTGCGTGTCGACGTCAGCACCGTCGGTGTGGTGTGGTGTGGTGTGGTGTGGTGTGGTGTGGGCAGGGAGGGGGGGAAAAGCGGGCTGCGGGCTGCGGGCTGCGGAGGGAATGGTGGTGGGGAGTAGGCACACATGTGGGCGGGCGCAAAATCGGCCGGTGCCCGTAAACCGCGGCGGGATATTGGGTGGAAAAGAGGGAAATTGTAGAAAGGAAAACAAGCGGAGGGGGCGAATGTGGTGGGGTGGGGGGACGGGCGGGGGCGAGGCGACAGCTTGCTTTTTCTTTTTCATTTTATTCTGTTGTAGTGTTTTTGTTTTTTTGTTTTTTTGCGTGTGTGTGGCCTTGGAGAGGCTGGTCTTGTCTGGCTTACGCTTTGGGTGCGTGTGTTGGTACTTTTTCGTTTTTTCTTGTTCTGCAGAGCAGGGGCGGGGCGGTGGGTACGGCTGGCTGGCTGTGCCCAGAGGAGGAGGAGGAGACGCTGGCGGCGGGCCCGGCTCCTGGGGCTGCTGTTGCATGCGCTGTGCAAAGAAAGGAAGAGTGGGTTTGTTTGGCTGGTTGAAGTGCATTATTTAAGTGTGGGCTTGCCGGCCTGGCTCCGATGCGCAGGTAGATAGATGCCGGCGGCGACCGCAGGCAGGCGCGTTGTGTGTACAGAGGGACGAGCCATGTGTTTTGCAAGCAGGACGTGGCGTGCCGAGTGGAGAGGAGGCGGCGGCTCGGCCCGGTTCGGCCCGGTCCGGCGGTGCCGCGCTGTTGTCGCGGACGTGAGCGCCCCCTGGCGGGCGGGTGGTTGGCGGCGGCGTGGTGGACGCGTGTGGCAGTTGTGTGCACGGGTTGCTTGGGCGAGTGAGCAGTGGCTGGCGGTGTTGGCGCGTCGTCGGGGAGGTACGTGTTGCGGCCGCGTCTGCTGCGCGCTGCGTCGTTGTGTCGACTGTGTGTGGGCGTGGGCACGTGTGCTCTGCCGAGGGCGTCGTAAAAAAGTGGGTCGCGGTGTGCGTGCGTAGCCCGTGATGATGTATTGTGCGTCGCGCCGTTGTGTGCGAAACGGATGCCGAGAGGTGTGTGGTAAGTGCGAAGCGCGAATGTGCGGCGTTTGGCGGTTTCGGTGTGTTTTCTGTTTTTGCGGCGTGAGAGTGGGGCTGGCTGGCTGGCTGTTGTTGGTTGCCTTGTGTGTGTAGGTTGATGGCGCGACGCGGAGGGGACGCCGTTTGCTGCGTGCCTTGCCTCGCGTGTGTTGGCGCGCCGTGCATGTGTTTGGGTCGTGGGGGCGGTGTTTTTGTTTGTATTTGGATTTTCATTTTTTGGCGTGTTGTGTCGTGTATGGCAAGGGCGAGAGGAGTAGTGCGGTAGTGGTAGTGCAGTAGTGTCGTTGCGGCACGGGCGTCTGGTGGGGCTGTGCGTCGTGGCGGGGAAGGTGTGTAGGTTGCGGCGATGCGGCGAGCCCAGCCCGTCGTTTGACGGTGTGCCGGGTGAGTTGCGCTGCGAATCGAGTGTGGCGGGAAGGGAGCTGCGTGGCGCCTGCGTCCGTTGGCAGCAGGGGCTGTGCTTTTGAGAGTTTGTTTGATTTCGGGACGACGACGACGACGACGACGACGACGACGACGACGACTGGTTGGTTGGTTGGTTGGTGGGTGGGGTGGCGTGCGCGTTTGTCGTACTGGGCGAGTCGATTGCCTGCCGGCTGGCGAAAGGTGCGCCGCCGCCCGTCTCGCGCTCTGTGTTTTTTTTTTTTTTTTTTTTTTTTTCTCTCTCTCTCTCTCTGTGTGTGTCGGCTGCGTTTTGTTTGCGGTGCGCGCGAAAACGGTGGTGCCGAAAGTGTGCCGGCGTGGCGTTGCGACCGCGACGAGCCGCGGGCGCGCCATTTGGCTGGTGTTGCGTGAAGAGCGGCTGTGTACGGGTAGTGGCTGTAGCCGTACGTGTACGTGCATCCGGCCCGGCCGCCAGCCCAGCCCAGCCCAGCCGAGTCGGGTGAGCGGAGGCCGACACGTGGTGGTGCTCTGTGCTCTCTCGGCTCGGGGGGGTTTGTGTGTGTGCGTGCGTGTGTGTGTGTCTCGTTCGCTCTCCGGAATCTGCTTGTTCTGCTGATCCCCGCCTGTCGGCGTCGTTTATTTTTACTTATTTATTTTTTACCTGTTGTTTGTTTTTCGACGTCGTCTTGCAGTTTTGTCCTTTGCGGCGTGCCGACGACCCGCCGCGCGACCTTATGAAACCCCAAAGCGTGGCGTGGCGTGGCGTGGCCGAGCCGCAGCAGCTAAGGGGGTGCGGCCGCCTCGACGCCTTAACCTCCTAAACTTCTTTAAGCCCCTTAACGCAGCCACCTAAACTAACGTAACCTAACCTAAGCTCTTAGGCCAACCCCCAAGTCGCCTTAACCTAACGTACGTGACCGCAACCTTAGCTTAACGCCTACGTTAAGACGTGACGTCACGTCAACGCTTAACCTAACCCTGACGCCTTCTTAGCCTAACGTTGACGTAACCTAAGGTAAGGTAACCGTTGAAAGAAAGAAACCACCTTTGTTTTTGACGTTGAGGCGTGTAAGGTCGGCTGTGAGGGCAGATTCGGTGTGTCTGTAGTTGGGGCTGGCTGGTAATTTATTTTGTTTGTTTGTTTATCGTTGTTTTGTTTTCGCCTGTGGCGGGGGGGTTGGCGCTCCGTCGGCCGGTGCCATGTTGCGCAGGCGGCGATCGTAAAAAAGTAAAAAAAAAAAAAGGAAAAAGAAAAAAAAAATGTGTTGGAAGGGCTGTGGGTGTTGGCGGGCGAGGCGAGAGGAGGAGGACGGCCCGCGGCCGTGGCCCGACGGCTGCGGGCCGATCGGGAAAACGGCGGAAGGCGATGGGGCGGCGGAGGTGCGTTTGTGCACGGCCGTCATCGCCGCACGACTCGGCTCGTGTGGCTGTGGCGCCGGCCGCGGTGGCCGGGCTGCCGCGGCGACGGTGTGGGAGTTTTGACGAAGGTTTGGCCATTGTGGCGGGTCGTCGGCTGGGGCTGTGGGGGCGGCATTTGGGCGGGGGCGGCGATTCTCGGCGGGCCGACCCAGGCTGTGGCGCGCGGTGGCTGCAGTTTGGCCGTGGTTTGCGGCGCCGCCGCGGCGACTGGTTGGCGACCGTGGTGTCGGTGTGTGTAGCCCCATCCTCGGTGGTTTGAATGGCGCGGGTGGTTGCGGCGCAGGTTGGGGGCTGCTCCGCGCAGGCTGTCGGACGTTGGGCGGTAGCAAGCGCGGGAGGCGCGGCGCGGCGGCGCGGCGGCGCGCCGAGTGGCGGCCGCTCTCTCGGCCGTCCGCGCCCGCCCGCGACACTGGCTGGGCCAGGCGCGTGCGCGGCTATTCTCTGCTGCGCGCCCCTCGCTGTTGTGCGTCGTCGAAGGAGAGAAGGAAGCGAAACCAAGGGGAAAAAAGAAAAGAGAACAAGCAAAAGATGGCAGACCAGGCGGCTACGAACGAGACTGCCGCGGCACCCGCCGCCACCGGCACTACGAAGAAGGCCAAGTCTGCGTCGTCTGCGAAGAAGCCGCGCGCCAAGCCTGCGCACCCGCGCACCTCTGAGATGGTGACGGCCGCCATCAAGAGTCTGAAGGAGCGCGGCGGGTCGTCGCTGCAGGCGATCAAGAAGTACATTGCCGCGCACTACAAGCTGGACGCGGAGAAGCTGGCGCCCTTTATCAAGAAGTACCTCAAGTCGGCCGTCGTGGCTGGCGAGCTGGTGCAGACGAAGGGGAAGGGCGCGTCGGGCTCTTTCAAGCTTGCCGGCGCCGGCGGCGGGGCGGCCGAGGGCGGCAAGGCTCGTGGTGGCGGCGGTGGTGCGAAGAAGAAGCGCGCCGCTCCGGCCAGCAAGGAGAAGAAGGGGGCCCGTGCGGCCGGCGCAAAGAAGGCTGGCGGCGTGAAGGCGGCGACCGGTCGGAAGGCGGGCGCCGCCAAGAAGGCGTCTGCGGCGTCGGCCGCTCCCGCGGGTGCGAAGAAGGCGGCTGCGGCCAAGCCGGCCAAGGCCAAGTCGCCGTCGAAGGCGAAGAAGGCCGCCAAGGTTCCGACGAAGAAGCCGAAGGCGCCGCGCCCGAAGAAGGCGACGGCGACGCCGTCTAAGGCGAAGGCTTCGCCCAAGAAGAAGAAGTAAAAAGGGCAGGGAAGGGTTGGCGGTTGACACCGTCGCCTGGTGGCCGGCGCGCAACCAGAGGCTGTCGCGCGGTCCCGGACAAAAACAAAAACGGCCCTTCTCAGGGCCATCAAAGCACGTCGGGAAGGTGTTGATTGTCGTGTCGTGGTCGGTCGGTTGCCTTGTCTGTCTGTCTGTCTGTCTTGCTTGCTGGCGTTTGTTTGTTTCATGTGTGGATGGTGGTTGGATTGTGGGGTCGTTGGCGGGCGTGGGCGGCGGCGCGCGGTTGGTGTTACATACAGTGTATTTTACTTTTATTATTTTTACCTATTTATTTTGCGCCGCGTTTGTTTGTTTGTCTTGGTGGTGGTTTTGGAATAGTCTTTTTTGCTTTGCTTTGCTTTCCGGGCGTCACGTTTTGTGCCGTGGCCTGTGTGGGTGGCGCTATTGACGCTTGCGACTTGGCTCGGCCGGTGCGGTGCTTTGTTTTTTTTTTTTTGGAAACGGCGGCGCCGGGCCGGGCCGGGGGTGGGACGACTGGACTGGAGAGTGAGTGGGGAACTAGTCGTTGCGACCGACAAAGTTTTGCTCGCGACGGAGAGACGTTAGTGGCCCTGAAAAGGGCCGTTTTGTTTGTTTGGCGGTGTGCGGGTTTAGGCGCGCTCGCCGCGGATGCGGCGCGCGAGCTGGATGTCCTTGGGCATGATGGTGACTCGCTTGGCGTGGATTGCGCACAGGTTGGTGTCTTCGAAGAGGCCGACGAGGTAGGCCTCGCTGGCCTCCTGCAGGGCCATGACTGCGGAGCTCTGGAAGCGCAGGTCGGTCTTGAAGTCCTGGGCGATCTCGCGCACTAGGCGCTGGAATGGCAGCTTGCGGATGAGCAGCTCTGTGCTCTTCTGGTAGCGCCTGATTTCTCGCAGGGCGACGGTGCCCGGCCTGTAGCGGTGGGGCTTCTTGACGCCGCCGGTGGCGGGCGCGCTCTTCCTCGCCGCCTTGGTGGCGAGCTGTTTGCGCGGCGCCTTTCCGCCGGTGGACTTGCGGGCCGTTTGCTTTGTCCGGGCCATGGCTACTGCGGATGCGGATGCGGATGCGGCGTGGAGGATATGCGTGCGCGACGGCGTCCGGTGCTGCCTTGACAACGGGCCCGCGCGCCCCGGGTGCTGCGCTTATATGCCCTCGGTGCGCGGTGGTGGGGGGAGGGGAGGGCGGGCCGCGGGGCCCCAGAGTCTATATAGGGGGGCGGCGCGCGCGCTGGGCGCCACAACCGTAGCCGACTCGCTAGCGCCGGGTGAGGAGCTTGCCTTGCTTTCTGTTTTTTATATTATTGTGGTTGAGACGCTTGAAGAAGAAGAATGACAGGCCGCGGCAAGGGAGGAAAGGGGCTCGGCAAGGGTGGCGCCAAGCGGCACCGCAAGGTGTTGCGCGACAACATCCAGGGCATCACGAAGCCCGCGATCCGCCGCCTGGCGCGCAGGGGCGGCGTGAAGCGCATCTCTGGTCTGATCTACGAGGAGACGCGCGGAGTGCTGAAGGTGTTCCTGGAGAACGTGATCCGCGACGCGGTGACGTACACTGAGCACGCCAAGCGCAAGACTGTGACGGCCATGGACGTGGTGTACGCCCTGAAGAGGCAGGGGCGCACCCTGTACGGTTTCGGCGGTTAGGCGGTGTGAGACCGAAGGAAGGAAAGAGAGATAGATTGACAAACGGCCCTTTTCAGGGCCACCACAGTGATCGGAAGTTGAAAAGTGCGAAAGAGTCTGTGTTGCTGGTTTTTCTTTTCCTTTTTAGTCTACTTGGCCTTTTAGTTTTGTTTGGAGTTTTTTTTGACGTGGTGTGCGGTGCGGTTGGGAGGGAAGGAAGCGTGCCCTTGCGTTGTGTGAGCTCCTTCCTTCCTTCCTTCCTTCCCCTCCCTCTTTGCTTGTATGCTTCTTGTCGGTGGATGGGCTGTGTGTTGCGGCGCGGCTGAGTGCCGAGGGGTTATTTTTGAGGTGTGTTGTTGTGCGCCACGTGTGCTGGTTAATGGTCGCGAGACTGTGCGTGCGTGGAGTGGAGTGGAGGAGGTGGCCAAGTACGTGTGTACAAGATGGCGGCGCCTGTGTGTGTAAGAAGGAAAAACCGTACACAGAAAGAGAGAGAGAGAGAGAGAGAGAGAGAGAGAGAAAAGTGGTGCGACGAACGACTGGAATTCTGCTTTGGACGTAGGTTTGTGTGGTGGCCCTGAAAAGGGCCGATTGTGTTTTGTTTTTTTGAGCCGAGGCGGCAAATGGCGCGCTGCGTGCCAAGGGAGCACGCGGCGGTTGCCGATTGCGCTGTCTCTCTTTTAGGCCTTCTTCTCGGTCTTCTTTGGCAGCAGGACGGCCTGGATGTTGGGCAGGACACCTCCCTGTGCGATGGTGACGCCCGACAAGAGCTTGTTGAGCTCCTCGTCGTTGCGTATGGCGAGCTGCAGGTGGCGCGGGATGATGCGCGTCTTCTTGTTGTCGCGGGCCGCGTTTCCGGCCAGCTCGAGCACCTCAGCCGCGAGGTACTCCATGACGGCGGCGAGGTAGACGGGCGCCCCGGCGCCGACGCGCTCGGCGTAGTTTCCCTTGCGCAGGAGGCGGTGGATTCTGCCGACCGGGAACTGGAGCCCAGCCCTGCTTGAGCGGGACTTTGACTTGCCCTTGACTTTGCCTCCCTTTCCGCGTCCGGACATGGCGATGGGCTAGTTTGGAAAGAAGCGAGAAAGAAAAGCACAACGCCCCGAACGGTGCGAGCCGCAGCGAGTCGAGCAGCGGAGTGCGTGCCGGCGCCGGCGGGGTGGGGGTCCTTTATGGGCTCGGGTGCGGCGGCCGGTTGCGCGCGCGCCCCATTGGTCGGCGGCCGCAGCAGGGCGAGCTGGTAAAGGTGCGGCGTCGGCGTGCGGCGGGTGCCACTGTGTGGGGAGACGCTGACTGGAGCGGAGCGCTTGACTGACTGACTGCGCGTGCCTGCCTGCCTGCCTGCCTGTTTGTTCGTGATGCCGCCCAAGACTAGCGGGAAAGCCGCCAAGAAGGCTGGCAAGGCGCAGAAGAACATTTCGAAGGGCGACAAGAAGAAGAAGCGCAAGAGGAAGGAGAGCTATGCCATCTACATCTACAAGGTGCTGAAGCAGGTGCACCCGGACACGGGCATCTCTTCGAAGGCGATGAGCATCATGAACAGCTTCGTGAACGACATTTTCGAGCGCATTGCGGCCGAGGCTTCTCGCCTGGCGCACTACAACAAGCGCTCGACCATCACGTCCCGCGAGATCCAGACCGCTGTGCGGCTCTTGCTGCCTGGCGAGCTGGCCAAGCACGCGGTGAGCGAGGGCACGAAGGCGGTGACCAAGTACACGAGCTCCAAGTAAGGAGGTGGCTCTTGGAAATGGGAGGCTCGTCCGCGGCGCGGCGAAGAAAAGAAAAAAAAAACGGCCCTTTTCAGGGCCACCAAAATGCCTTTGCGGGAAGGGCGGAATTGTTGTTGTTGTGAGCGGGTGGACGGCGGCACAGCTGTAGCTGTAGCTTGTGGTGTGGTGTGGTGCGGCGCCGGCGCCTTTGGTTTTGGTGTGACGTTGGGATACGCACTTTAGCCACAGCCGGGTCGTGGGCGTGGGTGTTTCGAGACGTGTTGGTGTTAGGGGGGCGGATCGCTGGAGTTGGCTTGTTTGATATATATATTTTTTTTTTTTTTTTTGTCCCCTTTGTATGGTATGGCCGGAGGTGTGGAACGGAAAGCAAACCGCGATTGTCGGATGTCACACCGTTGGTGGCGAGGGTGAGAAACACGTTGCCGCCTACAGCTGCTTCTACGCCGAGCGGGTGGGTTAAGTTAGTTAGTTGGTTGGTTGGGCGACGTAAAAGTGGAGCGTGGAGGTGGTGTGTGTGAACGTGAGGAGACACGCATTGCATTGTATTTGTACGCGCGAGGTGAGTTAGGAGACCACGCGCCACGACGTACGGTGCCCTCTTTCGACCTGACGTCTGACGTCTGGTTTTTGTTTGTGGAGGCGGTGTCGTCATTCTGGATGTACGTGTATTTTCCGCTCAGTTGAGTGAGGTGACGCGAGACGACGGCGTCGGTGGTGTTTTTGTTTTGTTGTTGGCGCCCCGGGGATGAAGAGGGGCACCCGACGGTAACGAGAGGTTGCACTTTGTGATCGGTCGAATGTCCGGGGAGCGAGGAATAGGGTGGGGGGTTGAAAAGAAAACGCCAGTGTAGGGCAACGGGACGGTGAACGTTCCCGTGGTGTCGGAGGTGTGCAGTGGGGGGGAGGAAAAAAAAAAAAAAAAAAAAAAAAAAAAAAAAAAAAAAGCGCGTAACGGCGCGGCTGCCGTGGTGGAAACGTTCTCTCCAACTTTGGTGGTGTCCCCTGTGTGTTTTGTTGTTCTCTATATCGTGTGTCCCCTCGCACAAGACGCTCTCTGGGCGGGTTTGATTCATTCATTTTTGCATAGTCACGTAGCGTAGAATGGAATGCGCAAGAGTTGAGTGAGACTGGCGACGGTATATGGTCTGAGCAGCGTCAGCTGCACTGCACTCCCCGGAAAAGAATCTTGGATGCCGTGCTAACTGAAATTTGGTGGACGGGGTTCTCAAGGCTGTTTTCCTATTTTGTTGTTTGTTTGTTTGTCTCTAGTTGAGATGGTGAAATGACGTCGAAGAAGCAGTATTGCAAATACTGTTATGGAAATGCCCTAGTTTGATGAAAGGAAATGTGTGTTGAATACAGGATGGTAAAGACCAAGTGCGTTGAAAGAAACGTTGTGAAGGAACGAACGTTCCCTGAATTGGTTTCTTTTTGTTCCCGAGTTGTGTA
The DNA here is from genome assembly GCF_023897955.1 of Schistocerca gregaria. Lineage (NCBI taxonomy): Eukaryota > Metazoa > Arthropoda > Insecta > Orthoptera > Acrididae > Schistocerca > Schistocerca gregaria. The sequence continues at coordinate 67,465 of NW_026061804.1, read as the reverse complement.
CAATGGACGACGGTTGTGCCATATCGCAGCATTGCATCATCCCCAGGTTTTATTTCAATTGAGCGATAAAAAAAGGAAACAGAGAAGAACAAGAACACTATCGAAATGGTCTATGGTGTGTGACCCACAATTGTTGTCTTTAAATCACTTACCCAACCATGTCGTAAAAATATTTTTTTTTTTTACAGTGGCTGCCGAATGACCTAGATGTAACAGAGAGAGAGAAACACATGGCGTGTCAGATGTTTGTTTTCTTTTCCCCCCCGTCAAGTGGCAAATGCGAACACCGTCAGCTGTAATTGACGATCGACACTAGTATGGCGCGAAAAGGGGGTGCGACCTGTGCAGTTGTGGGTGAAACTTTGGGTGATGGGCTGTCATGCGGCATCGCGTGCGTTCATTACCCCTCGGCGGCGGCGGCGGCGCCGCAGCTCCGTCCAGCTCGCGCTCTCGGAAACAACCGTCTCCGTCACTGCAATTTTCAAAGGGAAACCTGTGTGGCCGGTGGGGGTGTGTCAACCGTTGGCCTCAAGCTCCGCCGACAAAAAGTGTTGAGTGTATCCAGTGTGAGAGAGGTTGACGCTTTTCGTGGTGTGTGTGTGTGTGTGTGTGTGTGGCAATGTTTTGAAAAGTTTGCAACGTACGTTAAGAAGTGTTGACGCTGAAACTTGCGGGCTGTGTGGCCCTGGTGGTTGGCTGGCTGGAGACGCGGGCGTGTCCAGTCGGTCGGTTGTTGTGGCTGAAAGGTACGTATACGGTTCCGCCGTCCCGTCGGAACTGCGTCTGTCTGGAAGGTATGACGTGACGTGCAGTTTTTATTAGGTCAGCCCTTGTTGTGTATTGTTCCATTTGTTGCTCACTCGTCACCCGTATTTGGTGTGGCGATGTATGTGGACGTACTGCTGGATCAGTGTCAGGGTTTCCGTGGGAGGTGTTGGTTGGGTTGGATTTGCCTGACACGGCTGAGTCCGCAATTGGCCTGCCGTTCGTTGATGCGATATGTGGGTTCTGAGGAAGAATGTGTACGAGATAGTTGCCCCTGCCCTGCCCTTTCTTTCGCGTTCGTGTGTGCCCCCCTTGTTGTGTAGTGTGGGTTGAACATGGTTCTTTACCGAGTGGGGGGGAATGGGATGGACGGATCCGTTGCTGTTGCTGTCACCGTCAAGACAACGCACGCACGCACCCCTGTCCTACGAGAAGGTGTGTCAACCGGGGTTTCGGTAGTCGTGTGTGTAGGGGACGGGGAGAAGCAAAGTGGAGAGTGCGGCACGGGCAGAGAGTGGAATTGGGGCGCGTTGATGTTGGGAAACATCCCCCAAGGGTTGCGGGATGATGTGGCGGTGAGAGCGGGGGGCGGGGGAGAAAAGAAAAGCGAAAAAGAACTAAGGAAGAGGAGGAGGCGTGCGTGTGCGCAGTGGCGGGGCCCCAAAGACCTGTCGTGTGGTGTCGGCCGAACGCGTGTGCGGGGCAGCGTCGGCACGGAGAGAGAGAGAGAGAGAGAGAGAGAGAGAGAGAGAGAGAGAGAGAGAGAGAGAGAGAGAGCGAGCTGGTCTGATGGGTATTTTTTTACCCCCTGTACTCGAAGGACCGGATCTGTCCTTGATCCCTGCCTTCTGTCTGATTATGTTGGGTAACAAAATGATGGGATGATAGGGTCTCTTGGGTGTGTGTAGATGTTTGTTGTTTGAGTGAGTGTTATGGTGTTTGTATTTTATTTTTGTTTATCATGGTATGTTGTAGTTTGTGGTGTTTTGTCGTGATGGGAAATGTCGTTCTTGGGTCGGGTGGATTTTGTCCCAGATTTCTGATGAGTGGGTGGTTCGAATCCGTGGTTTGGTGGGAAAAAAAAAAAAAACTTTATGGATTTTTGTTTGGATGATTTCCGGGATTTTGAGTATGTTATGGTTTGTGTATATGTCTCGGTTTGTCTGGTACCGGCCGGCATCAGCAGCAATTCTGAATTATTTGTTGTGCACCCTTTTTTTTACTCTTGTTATGTTGGTGTCTGCGGCCATTGACCAGATTTTCAGAGCCGTAAGTGATGGCTGGTTCCTATGACGGTTTTGAAGATTTTCTTTTTGGCGCGCATATTTATTCTGTTTCCTTTGATGATTGGGCACAGTCTGAATATTGCTGGTGCAGCCTTGTTACAAACGTGTGTAACGTGGTCTCTAAATGTCAACCTCTTGTCCAGCTTGATGCCTAGATACTTTATTGTGCCTGACCATGGAAGATTGTTATTTCTGAGGCGTATACGCAGGTTAGGAGGTATTCTTTTTGAATGTGAATCGTATTGTATTGCTTGGGTTTTCTCCGCGTTTATTGTTTTTTTGGTTAGCCCATTTCTGGATGGATTGTAGGTGTTGCTCTATTTTTGTGACTCTATATTGCAGGTTAGAACTGCTGCGGTAGACTGCAGTGTCGTCTGCAAATAGTGACAAGTGTCCTCCCAGCTGTTTGTTTGTGTATATTGAGTAGAGAATGGGCCCCAGCACTGAGCCTTGCGGGACTCCAGCCTCTATGGATCTAGTGTTACTTGCCGCTCCTGGTACATGGACATAGAATGCTCTGTTGCGGAGAAAAGAAGCAATAATGTGGATGGGGCAGTTGTACTGGTGGAGCTTGTAGATAAGGCGTTATCCGAATGCTTTTCCAATGTCAAGCAGGACTGCTCCAGTACTGTGTCTAATGTTTCTGGCCTGACATATGTGCTCGACTAGTCTGGTCACCCGGTGGGTGGTGCTGTGTTCTTCGCGGAATCGGAATTGTTGTGGGATGATTATGTTGTTATCCTTTAAGAATTGAATTTCTTCAGTTCAGTTTGAATGAGCTTTCCGAGGACCTTTCCAAGGAAGTTGGCCTATAGTTTTGCGGAAATAATAAGTCCTTGTTTGGCTTTGGTAATGTGATGACTCGGGCCTGTTTCCAAGTAGTTTAGTCTGAAGCAAGCATTATATACTGATGTTAGATAGATAATTGATAGTTGCTGGAGGTAGGTGATGTAGTAGTTGCGGTTTGATGGAATCTGGGCCTGATGCCTTCTTAGGATGTGTGTATGTTTGTGATGTGATAAGATACGGGGTTTCTGCGTTTATTGGATTGTGAAAGATGTTCTGATCGGGGCACTTAGGATGCGGTTTTACCCTTCTGAGTACCATTTCCTGGTGGTCATCAGTTTCGCCATCTACCGCTTCTGGTGCTTGGAATTGCCTTTCTAGTGAATCCGCCAGTGCTTCAGCTCGGTCTGTGGGGTCGTTCCTTCCCCATGTAGATGTAGATGTTTCGTGTTTAGTTTACGAGTTTTAAGAAATTTCCAGAATTTTTCCTGGTCCCTTTCTGCTTCTCGTAACGTTTCCTCCCACGCCTCGCTACGGTGGTTTTCGGAGCTCTCTTTTTGATCCTCCCGGCCAATTGCTCTGATTTTCGTCGGTCGGCTGGGTCCCTGTAGTTTCTGGCGCGCGCGGGCTGCGGTTGGCGCCTTTGGTGGCAACGGCCGGGGCAAGCAGCGGTGTGTGGTGTGGTGCGGGGCGGGCAGGGGCAGTGGCAGTGGTGGTTGACGGATGGCCTGGGGGCCGAAAAACGGGCCGGCCGGCGGACGGCGGACGGATGTTGAGAGAGGCGGCGCGCACGCGTCTCGCGCGGACACAGGCGCCACAGCGTTGATTGGAAGGAGGTGCGGTGCGGTGCGGGGATGGGCCCAGGAAAAAAGACGGTCGTGGCCCCTGTCTTGGGTGCGTGTCGACGTCAGCACCGTCGGTGTGGTGTGGTGTGGTGTGGTGTGGTGTGGTGTGGGCAGGGAGGGGGGGAAAAGCGGGCTGCGGGCTGCGGGCTGCGGAGGGAATGGTGGTGGGGAGTAGGCACACATGTGGGCGGGCGCAAAATCGGCCGGTGCCCGTAAACCGCGGCGGGATATTGGGTGGAAAAGAGGGAAATTGTAGAAAGGAAAACAAGCGGAGGGGGCGAATGTGGTGGGGTGGGGGGACGGGCGGGGGCGAGGCGACAGCTTGCTTTTTCTTTTTCATTTTATTCTGTTGTAGTGTTTTTGTTTTTTTGTTTTTTTGCGTGTGTGTGGCCTTGGAGAGGCTGGTCTTGTCTGGCTTACGCTTTGGGTGCGTGTGTTGGTACTTTTTCGTTTTTTCTTGTTCTGCAGAGCAGGGGCGGGGCGGTGGGTACGGCTGGCTGGCTGTGCCCAGAGGAGGAGGAGGAGACGCTGGCGGCGGGCCCGGCTCCTGGGGCTGCTGTTGCATGCGCTGTGCAAAGAAAGGAAGAGTGGGTTTGTTTGGCTGGTTGAAGTGCATTATTTAAGTGTGGGCTTGCCGGCCTGGCTCCGATGCGCAGGTAGATAGATGCCGGCGGCGACCGCAGGCAGGCGCGTTGTGTGTACAGAGGGACGAGCCATGTGTTTTGCAAGCAGGACGTGGCGTGCCGAGTGGAGAGGAGGCGGCGGCTCGGCCCGGTTCGGCCCGGTCCGGCGGTGCCGCGCTGTTGTCGCGGACGTGAGCGCCCCCTGGCGGGCGGGTGGTTGGCGGCGGCGTGGTGGACGCGTGTGGCAGTTGTGTGCACGGGTTGCTTGGGCGAGTGAGCAGTGGCTGGCGGTGTTGGCGCGTCGTCGGGGAGGTACGTGTTGCGGCCGCGTCTGCTGCGCGCTGCGTCGTTGTGTCGACTGTGTGTGGGCGTGGGCACGTGTGCTCTGCCGAGGGCGTCGTAAAAAAGTGGGTCGCGGTGTGCGTGCGTAGCCCGTGATGATGTATTGTGCGTCGCGCCGTTGTGTGCGAAACGGATGCCGAGAGGTGTGTGGTAAGTGCGAAGCGCGAATGTGCGGCGTTTGGCGGTTTCGGTGTGTTTTCTGTTTTTGCGGCGTGAGAGTGGGGCTGGCTGGCTGGCTGTTGTTGGTTGCCTTGTGTGTGTAGGTTGATGGCGCGACGCGGAGGGGACGCCGTTTGCTGCGTGCCTTGCCTCGCGTGTGTTGGCGCGCCGTGCATGTGTTTGGGTCGTGGGGGCGGTGTTTTTGTTTGTATTTGGATTTTCATTTTTTGGCGTGTTGTGTCGTGTATGGCAAGGGCGAGAGGAGTAGTGCGGTAGTGGTAGTGCAGTAGTGTCGTTGCGGCACGGGCGTCTGGTGGGGCTGTGCGTCGTGGCGGGGAAGGTGTGTAGGTTGCGGCGATGCGGCGAGCCCAGCCCGTCGTTTGACGGTGTGCCGGGTGAGTTGCGCTGCGAATCGAGTGTGGCGGGAAGGGAGCTGCGTGGCGCCTGCGTCCGTTGGCAGCAGGGGCTGTGCTTTTGAGAGTTTGTTTGATTTCGGGACGACGACGACGACGACGACGACGACGACGACGACTGGTTGGTTGGTTGGTTGGTGGGTGGGGTGGCGTGCGCGTTTGTCGTACTGGGCGAGTCGATTGCCTGCCGGCTGGCGAAAGGTGCGCCGCCGCCCGTCTCGCGCTCTGTGTTTTTTTTTTTTTTTTTTTTTTTCTCTCTCTCTCTCTGTGTGTGTCGGCTGCGTTTTGTTTGCGGTGCGCGCGAAAACGGTGGTGCCGAAAGTGTGCCGGCGTGGCGTTGCGACCGCGACGAGCCGCGGGCGCGCCATTTGGCTGGTGTTGCGTGAAGAGCGGCTGTGTACGGGTAGTGGCTGTAGCCGTACGTGTACGTGCATCCGGCCCGGCCGCCAGCCCAGCCCAGCCCAGCCGAGTCGGGTGAGCGGAGGCCGACACGTGGTGGTGCTCTGTGCTCTCTCGGCTCGGGGGGGTTTGTGTGTGTGCGTGCGTGTGTGTGTGTCTCGTTCGCTCTCCGGAATCTGCTTGTTCTGCTGATCCCCGCCTGTCGGCGTCGTTTATTTTTACTTATTTATTTTTTACCTGTTGTTTGTTTTTCGACGTCGTCTTGCAGTTTTGTCCTTTGCGGCGTGCCGACGACCCGCCGCGCGACCTTATGAAACCCCAAAGCGTGGCGTGGCGTGGCGTGGCCGAGCCGCAGCAGCTAAGGGGGTGCGGCCGCCTCGACGCCTTAACCTCCTAAACTTCTTTAAGCCCCTTAACGCAGCCACCTAAACTAACGTAACCTAACCTAAGCTCTTAGGCCAACCCCCAAGTCGCCTTAACCTAACGTACGTGACCGCAACCTTAGCTTAACGCCTACGTTAAGACGTGACGTCACGTCAACGCTTAACCTAACCCTGACGCCTTCTTAGCCTAACGTTGACGTAACCTAAGGTAAGGTAACCGTTGAAAGAAAGAAACCACCTTTGTTTTTGACGTTGAGGCGTGTAAGGTCGGCTGTGAGGGCAGATTCGGTGTGTCTGTAGTTGGGGCTGGCTGGTAATTTATTTTGTTTGTTTGTTTATCGTTGTTTTGTTTTCGCCTGTGGCGGGGGGGTTGGCGCTCCGTCGGCCGGTGCCATGTTGCGCAGGCGGCGATCGTAAAAAAGTAAAAAAAAAAAAAGGAAAAAGAAAAAAAAAATGTGTTGGAAGGGCTGTGGGTGTTGGCGGGCGAGGCGAGAGGAGGAGGACGGCCCGCGGCCGTGGCCCGACGGCTGCGGGCCGATCGGGAAAACGGCGGAAGGCGATGGGGCGGCGGAGGTGCGTTTGTGCACGGCCGTCATCGCCGCACGACTCGGCTCGTGTGGCTGTGGCGCCGGCCGCGGTGGCCGGGCTGCCGCGGCGACGGTGTGGGAGTTTTGACGAAGGTTTGGCCATTGTGGCGGGTCGTCGGCTGGGGCTGTGGGGGCGGCATTTGGGCGGGGGCGGCGATTCTCGGCGGGCCGACCCAGGCTGTGGCGCGCGGTGGCTGCAGTTTGGCCGTGGTTTGCGGCGCCGCCGCGGCGACTGGTTGGCGACCGTGGTGTCGGTGTGTGTAGCCCCATCCTCGGTGGTTTGAATGGCGCGGGTGGTTGCGGCGCAGGTTGGGGGCTGCTCCGCGCAGGCTGTCGGACGTTGGGCGGTAGCAAGCGCGGGAGGCGCGGCGCGGCGGCGCGGCGGCGCGCCGAGTGGCGGCCGCTCTCTCGGCCGTCCGCGCCCGCCCGCGACACTGGCTGGGCCAGGCGCGTGCGCGGCTATTCTCTGCTGCGCGCCCCTCGCTGTTGTGCGTCGTCGAAGGAGAGAAGGAAGCGAAACCAAGGGGAAAAAAGAAAAGAGAACAAGCAAAAGATGGCAGACCAGGCGGCTACGAACGAGACTGCCGCGGCACCCGCCGCCACCGGCACTACGAAGAAGGCCAAGTCTGCGTCGTCTGCGAAGAAGCCGCGCGCCAAGCCTGCGCACCCGCGCACCTCTGAGATGGTGACGGCCGCCATCAAGAGTCTGAAGGAGCGCGGCGGGTCGTCGCTGCAGGCGATCAAGAAGTACATTGCCGCGCACTACAAGCTGGACGCGGAGAAGCTGGCGCCCTTTATCAAGAAGTACCTCAAGTCGGCCGTCGTGGCTGGCGAGCTGGTGCAGACGAAGGGGAAGGGCGCGTCGGGCTCTTTCAAGCTTGCCGGCGCCGGCGGCGGGGCGGCCGAGGGCGGCAAGGCTCGTGGTGGCGGCGGTGGTGCGAAGAAGAAGCGCGCCGCTCCGGCCAGCAAGGAGAAGAAGGGGGCCCGTGCGGCCGGCGCAAAGAAGGCTGGCGGCGTGAAGGCGGCGACCGGTCGGAAGGCGGGCGCCGCCAAGAAGGCGTCTGCGGCGTCGGCCGCTCCCGCGGGTGCGAAGAAGGCGGCTGCGGCCAAGCCGGCCAAGGCCAAGTCGCCGTCGAAGGCGAAGAAGGCCGCCAAGGTTCCGACGAAGAAGCCGAAGGCGCCGCGCCCGAAGAAGGCGACGGCGACGCCGTCTAAGGCGAAGGCTTCGCCCAAGAAGAAGAAGTAAAAAGGGCAGGGAAGGGTTGGCGGTTGACACCGTCGCCTGGTGGCCGGCGCGCAACCAGAGGCTGTCGCGCGGTCCCGGACAAAAACAAAAACGGCCCTTCTCAGGGCCATCAAAGCACGTCGGGAAGGTGTTGATTGTCGTGTCGTGGTCGGTCGGTTGCCTTGTCTGTCTGTCTGTCTGTCTTGCTTGCTGGCGTTTGTTTGTTTCATGTGTGGATGGTGGTTGGATTGTGGGGTCGTTGGCGGGCGTGGGCGGCGGCGCGCGGTTGGTGTTACATACAGTGTATTTTACTTTTATTATTTTTACCTATTTATTTTGCGCCGCGTTTGTTTGTTTGTCTTGGTGGTGGTTTTGGAATAGTCTTTTTTGCTTTGCTTTGCTTTCCGGGCGTCACGTTTTGTGCCGTGGCCTGTGTGGGTGGCGCTATTGACGCTTGCGACTTGGCTCGGCCGGTGCGGTGCTTTGTTTTTTTTTTTTTGGAAACGGCGGCGCCGGGCCGGGCCGGGGGTGGGACGACTGGACTGGAGAGTGAGTGGGGAACTAGTCGTTGCGACCGACAAAGTTTTGCTCGCGACGGAGAGACGTTAGTGGCCCTGAAAAGGGCCGTTTTGTTTGTTTGGCGGTGTGCGGGTTTAGGCGCGCTCGCCGCGGATGCGGCGCGCGAGCTGGATGTCCTTGGGCATGATGGTGACTCGCTTGGCGTGGATTGCGCACAGGTTGGTGTCTTCGAAGAGGCCGACGAGGTAGGCCTCGCTGGTGGCCTCCTGCAGGGCCATGACTGCGGAGCTCTGGAAGCGCAGGTCGGTCTTGAAGTCCTGGGCGATCTCGCGCACTAGGCGCTGGAATGGCAGCTTGCGGATGAGCAGCTCTGTGCTCTTCTGGTAGCGCCTGATTTCTCGCAGGGCGACGGTGCCCGGCCTGTAGCGGTGGGGCTTCTTGACGCCGCCGGTGGCGGGCGCGCTCTTCCTCGCCGCCTTGGTGGCGAGCTGTTTGCGCGGCGCCTTTCCGCCGGTGGACTTGCGGGCCGTTTGCTTTGTCCGGGCCATGGCTACTGCGGATGCGGATGCGGATGCGGCGTGGAGGATATGCGTGCGCGACGGCGTCCGGTGCCGTGCATGGTGCGGAAACATAACACAATGTAACCGAATTAAATCCACAGATAGAAGAATGCTAAGGACACTAGCAAGAAAACCACGAGAAAGAACAGCAACACTGCACACAACCCTCGATACAGACTCAATGGAAGAGCGATTAATAAAGCAGATAGCTACATATGGTGACAATAGACTAATCACAAGTGAGACCATAAAGGACATAATCACCAAACCGCCATTTCACCTAAATCTACCACGCTACAAGTACCCTTACCCACCACAAATCGTCGCAATAGCAACAGAGCAAATTCACACCGGAAAACACAAAGAATTAGAAACAGTTACAACAGGAAAACAACTGCCAGAGCACCTGCAACTCCACATCACTCCAGACTAAATAAAAGACAAAAAGAAACAGGAAAAACACCCAACCCTGGCTGAGGTTTTATGGGGTTTCCCTCAGCTGTAAGACAAATGTCAGGGTTGTGTATAGTCCCCAAATACAGAAAATGAACTAATAAAATAACGATAGATTAAAACAATAAAAATTAATAACAATATATATATATAAGAATAGAAAATAGTAAAATAGGACCAAAAATACCAAATAAAAAGTGCCACAACAGAATAACATAAGTATAAGCTAAGGCTCCAAAGCGGCATTAAGCCCTCCATGAGCCCGCCCCACCCTTCCGGTGGAGGAATGAAAGTATTAAAAAAAAAAAAAAAAAAAACTCCGCTGCTCGACTCGCTGCGGCTCGCACCGTTCGGGGCGTTGTGCTTTTCTTTCTCGCTTCTTTCCAAACTAGCCCATCGCCATGTCCGGACGCGGAAAGGGAGGCAAAGTCAAGGGCAAGTCAAAGTCCCGCTCAAGCAGGGCTGGGCTCCAGTTCCCGGTCGGCAGAATCCACCGCCTCCTGCGCAAGGGAAACTACGCCGAGCGCGTCGGCGCCGGGGCGCCCGTCTACCTCGCCGCCGTCATGGAGTACCTCGCGGCTGAGGTGCTCGAGCTGGCCGGAAACGCGGCCCGCGACAACAAGAAGACGCGCATCATCCCGCGCCACCTGCAGCTCGCCATACGCAACGACGAGGAGCTCAACAAGCTCTTGTCGGGCGTCACCATCGCACAGGGAGGTGTCCTGCCCAACATCCAGGCCGTCCTGCTGCCAAAGAAGACCGAGAAGAAGGCCTAAAAGAGAGACAGCGCAATCGGCAACCGCCGCGTGCTCCCTTGGCACGCAGCGCGCCATTTGCCGCCTCGGCTCAAAAAAACAAAACACAATCGGCCCTTTTCAGGGCCACCACACAAACCTACGTCCAAAGCAGAATTCCAGTCGTTCGTCGCACCACTTTTCTCTCTCTCTCTCTCTCTCTCTCTCTCTCTTTCTGTGTACGGTTTTTCCTTCTTACACACACAGGCGCCGCCATCTTGTACACACGTACTTGGCCACCTCCTCCACTCCACTCCACGCACGCACAGTCTCGCGACCATTAACCAGCACACGTGGCGCACAACAACACACCTCAAAAATAACCCCTCGGCACTCAGCCGCGCCGCAACACACAGCCCATCCACCGACAAGAAGCATACAAGCAAAGAGGGAGGGGAAGGAAGGAAGGAAGGAAGGAGCTCACACAACGCAAGGGCACGCTTCCTTCCCTCCCAACCGCACCGCACACCACGTCAAAAAAAACTCCAAACAAAACTAAAAGGCCAAGTAGACTAAAAAGGAAAAGAAAAACCAGCAACACAGACTCTTTCGCACTTTTCAACTTCCGATCACTGTGGTGGCCCTGAAAAGGGCCGTTTTTCAATCTATCTCTCTTTCCTTCCTTCGGTCTCACACCGCCTAACCGCCGAAACCGTACAGGGTGCGCCCCTGCCTCTTCAGGGCGTACACCACGTCCATGGCCGTCACAGTCTTGCGCTTGGCGTGCTCAGTGTACGTCACCGCGTCGCGGATCACGTTCTCCAGGAACACCTTCAGCACTCCGCGCGTCTCCTCGTAGATCAGACCAGAGATGCGCTTCACGCCGCCCCTGCGCGCCAGGCGGCGGATCGCGGGCTTCGTGATGCCCTGGATGTTGTCGCGCAACACCTTGCGGTGCCGCTTGGCGCCACCCTTGCCGAGCCCCTTTCCTCCCTTGCCGCGGCCTGTCATTCTTCTTCTTCAAGCGTCTCAACCACAATAATATAAAAAACAGAAAGCAAGGCAAGCTCCTCACCCGGCGCTAGCGAGTCGGCTACGGTTGTGGCGCCCAGCGCGCGCGCCGCCCCCCTATATAGACTCTGGGGCCCCGCGGCCCGCCCTCCCCTCCCCCCACCACCGCGCACCGAGGGCATATAAGCGCAGCACCCGGGGCGCGCGGGCCCGTTGTCAAGGCAGCACCGGACGCCGTCGCGCACGCATATCCTCCACGCCGCATCCGCATCCGCATCCGCAGTAGCCATGGCCCGGACAAAGCAAACGGCCCGCAAGTCCACCGGCGGAAAGGCGCCGCGCAAACAGCTCGCCACCAAGGCGGCGAGGAAGAGCGCGCCCGCCACCGGCGGCGTCAAGAAGCCCCACCGCTACAGGCCGGGCACCGTCGCCCTGCGAGAAATCAGGCGCTACCAGAAGAGCACAGAGCTGCTCATCCGCAAGCTGCCATTCCAGCGCCTAGTGCGCGAGATCGCCCAGGACTTCAAGACCGACCTGCGCTTCCAGAGCTCCGCAGTCATGGCCCTGCAGGAGGCCAGCGAGGCCTACCTCGTCGGCCTCTTCGAAGACACCAACCTGTGCGCAATCCACGCCAAGCGAGTCACCATCATGCCCAAGGACATCCAGCTCGCGCGCCGCATCCGCGGCGAGCGCGCCTAAACCCGCACACCGCCAAACAAACAAAACGGCCCTTTTCAGGGCCACTAACGTCTCTCCGTCGCGAGCAAAACTTTGTCGGTCGCAACGACTAGTTCCCCACTCACTCTCCAGTCCAGTCGTCCCACCCCCGGCCCGGCCCGGCGCCGCCGTTTCCAAAAAAAAAAAAACAAAGCACCGCACCGGCCGAGCCAAGTCGCAAGCGTCAATAGCGCCACCCACACAGGCCACGGCACAAAACGTGACGCCCGGAAAGCAAAGCAAAGCAAAAAAGACTATTCCAAAACCACCACCAAGACAAACAAACAAACGCGGCGCAAAATAAATAGGTAAAAATAATAAAAGTAAAATACACTGTATGTAACACCAACCGCGCGCCGCCGCCCACGCCCGCCAACGACCCCACAATCCAACCACCATCCACACATGAAACAAACAAACGCCAGCAAGCAAGACAGACAGACAGACAGACAAGGCAACCGACCGACCACGACACGACAATCAACACCTTCCCGACGTGCTTTGATGGCCCTGAGAAGGGCCGTTTTTGTTTTTGTCCGGGACCGCGCGACAGCCTCTGGTTGCGCGCCGGCCACCAGGCGACGGTGTCAACCGCCAACCCTTCCCTGCCCTTTTTACTTCTTCTTCTTGGGCGAAGCCTTCGCCTTAGACGGCGTCGCCGTCGCCTTCTTCGGGCGCGGCGCCTTCGGCTTCTTCGTCGGAACCTTGGCGGCCTTCTTCGCCTTCGACGGCGACTTGGCCTTGGCCGGCTTGGCCGCAGCCGCCTTCTTCGCACCCGCGGGAGCGGCCGACGCCGCAGACGCCTTCTTGGCGGCGCCCGCCTTCCGACCGGTCGCCGCCTTCACGCCGCCAGCCTTCTTTGCGCCGGCCGCACGGGCCCCCTTCTTCTCCTTGCTGGCCGGAGCGGCGCGCTTCTTCTTCGCACCACCGCCGCCACCACGAGCCTTGCCGCCCTCGGCCGCCCCGCCGCCGGCGCCGGCAAGCTTGAAAGAGCCCGACGCGCCCTTCCCCTTCGTCTGCACCAGCTCGCCAGCCACGACGGCCGACTTGAGGTACTTCTTGATAAAGGGCGCCAGCTTCTCCGCGTCCAGCTTGTAGTGCGCGGCAATGTACTTCTTGATCGCCTGCAGCGACGACCCGCCGCGCTCCTTCAGACTCTTGATGGCGGCCGTCACCATCTCAGAGGTGCGCGGGTGCGCAGGCTTGGCGCGCGGCTTCTTCGCAGACGACGCAGACTTGGCCTTCTTCGTAGTGCCGGTGGCGGCGGGTGCCGCGGCAGTCTCGTTCGTAGCCGCCTGGTCTGCCATCTTTTGCTTGTTCTCTTTTCTTTTTTCCCCTTGGTTTCGCTTCCTTCTCTCCTTCGACGACGCACAACAGCGAGGGGCGCGCAGCAGAGAATAGCCGCGCACGCGCCTGGCCCAGCCAGTGTCGCGGGCGGGCGCGGACGGCCGAGAGAGCGGCCGCCACTCGGCGCGCCGCCGCGCCGCCGCGCCGCGCCTCCCGCGCTTGCTACCGCCCAACGTCCGACAGCCTGCGCGGAGCAGCCCCCAACCTGCGCCGCAACCACCCGCGCCATTCAAACCACCGAGGATGGGGCTACACACACCGACACCACGGTCGCCAACCAGTCGCCGCGGCGGCGCCGCAAACCACGGCCAAACTGCAGCCACCGCGCGCCACAGCCTGGGTCGGCCCGCCGAGAATCGCCGCCCCCGCCCAAATGCCGCCCCCACAGCCCCAGCCGACGACCCGCCACAATGGCCAAACCTTCGTCAAAACTCCCACACCGTCGCCGCGGCAGCCCGGCCACCGCGGCCGGCGCCACAGCCACACGAGCCGAGTCGTGCGGCGATGACGGCCGTGCACAAACGCACCTCCGCCGCCCCATCGCCTTCCGCCGTTTTCCCGATCGGCCCGCAGCCGTCGGGCCACGGCCGCGGGCCGTCCTCCTCCTCTCGCCTCGCCCGCCAACACCCACAGCCCTTCCAACACATTTTTTTTTTCTTTTTCCTTTTTTTTTTTTTACTTTTTTACGATCGCCGCCTGCGCAACATGGCACCGGCCGACGGAGCGCCAACCCCCCCGCCACAGGCGAAAACAAAACAACGATAAACAAACAAACAAAATAAATTACCAGCCAGCCCCAACTACAGACACACCGAATCTGCCCTCACAGCCGACCTTACACGCCTCAACGTCAAAAACAAAGGTGGTTTCTTTCTTTCAACGGTTACCTTACCTTAGGTTACGTCAACGTTAGGCTAAGAAGGCGTCAGGGTTAGGTTAAGCGTTGACGTGACGTCACGTCTTAACGTAGGCGTTAAGCTAAGGTTGCGGTCACGTACGTTAGGTTAAGGCGACTTGGGGGTTGGCCTAAGAGCTTAGGTTAGGTTACGTTAGTTTAGGTGGCTGCGTTAAGGGGCTTAAAGAAGTTTAGGAGGTTAAGGCGTCGAGGCGGCCGCACCCCCTTAGCTGCTGCGGCTCGGCCACGCCACGCCACGCCACGCTTTGGGGTTTCATAAGGTCGCGCGGCGGGTCGTCGGCACGCCGCAAAGGACAAAACTGCAAGACGACGTCGAAAAACAAACAACAGGTAAAAAATAAATAAGTAAAAATAAACGACGCCGACAGGCGGGGATCAGCAGAACAAGCAGATTCCGGAGAGCGAACGAGACACACACACACGCACGCACACACACAAACCCCCCCGAGCCGAGAGAGCACAGAGCACCACCACGTGTCGGCCTCCGCTCACCCGACTCGGCTGGGCTGGGCTGGGCTGGCGGCCGGGCCGGATGCACGTACACGTACGGCTACAGCCACTACCCGTACACAGCCGCTCTTCACGCAACACCAGCCAAATGGCGCGCCCGCGGCTCGTCGCGGTCGCAACGCCACGCCGGCACACTTTCGGCACCACCGTTTTCGCGCGCACCGCAAACAAAACGCAGCCGACACACACAGAGAGAGAGAGAGAGAAAAAAAAAAAAAAAAAAAACACAGAGCGCGAGACGGGCGGCGGCGCACCTTTCGCCAGCCGGCAGGCAATCGACTCGCCCAGTACGACAAACGCGCACGCCACCCCACCCACCAACCAACCAACCAACCAGTCGTCGTCGTCGTCGTCGTCGTCGTCGTCGTCGTCCCGAAATCAAACAAACTCTCAAAAGCACAGCCCCTGCTGCCAACGGACGCAGGCGCCACGCAGCTCCCTTCCCGCCACACTCGATTCGCAGCGCAACTCACCCGGCACACCGTCAAACGACGGGCTGGGCTCGCCGCATCGCCGCAACCTACACACCTTCCCCGCCACGACGCACAGCCCCACCAGACGCCCGTGCCGCAACGACACTACTGCACTACCACTACCGCACTACTCCTCTCGCCCTTGCCATACACGACACAACACGCCAAAAAATGAAAATCCAAATACAAACAAAAACACCGCCCCCACGACCCAAACACATGCACGGCGCGCCAACACACGCGAGGCAAGGCACGCAGCAAACGGCGTCCCCTCCGCGTCGCGCCATCAACCTACACACACAAGGCAACCAACAACAGCCAGCCAGCCAGCCCCACTCTCACGCCGCAAAAACAGAAAACACACCGAAACCGCCAAACGCCGCACATTCGCGCTTCGCACTTACCACACACCTCTCGGCATCCGTTTCGCACACAACGGCGCGACGCACAATACATCATCACGGGCTACGCACGCACACCGCGACCCACTTTTTTACGACGCCCTCGGCAGAGCACACGTGCCCACGCCCACACACAGTCGACACAACGACGCAGCGCGCAGCAGACGCGGCCGCAACACGTACCTCCCCGACGACGCGCCAACACCGCCAGCCACTGCTCACTCGCCCAAGCAACCCGTGCACACAACTG
The DNA here is from genome assembly GCF_023897955.1 of Schistocerca gregaria. Taxonomy (NCBI): domain Eukaryota; kingdom Metazoa; phylum Arthropoda; class Insecta; order Orthoptera; family Acrididae; genus Schistocerca; species Schistocerca gregaria. The sequence goes on along the minus strand of NW_026061804.1, from coordinate 51,761 downwards.
CCACACGCGTCCACCACGCCGCCGCCAACCACCCGCCCGCCAGGGGGCGCTCACGTCCGCGACAACAGCGCGGCACCGCCGGACCGGGCCGGGCCGGGCCGGGCCGGGCCGAACCGGGCCGAGCCGCCGCCTCCTCTCCACTCGGCACGCCACGTCCTGCTTGCAAAACACATGGCTCGTCCCTCTGTACACACAACGCGCCTGCCTGCGGTCGCCGCCGGCATCTATCTACCTGCGCATCGGAGCCAGGCCGGCAAGCCCACACTTAAATAATGCACTTCAACCAGCCAAACAAACCCACTCTTCCTTTCTTTGCACAGCGCATGCAACAGCAGCCCCAGGAGCCGGGCCCGCCGCCAGCGTCTCCTCCTCCTCCTCTGGGCACAGCCAGCCAGCCGTACCCACCGCCCCGCCCCTGCTCTGCAGAACAAGAAAAAACGAAAAAGTACCAACACACGCACCCAAAGCGTAAGCCAGACAAGACCAGCCTCTCCAAGGCCACACACACGCAAAAAAACAAAAAAACAAAAACACTACAACAGAATAAAATGAAAAAGAAAAAGCAAGCTGTCGCCTCGCCCCCGCCCGTCCCCCCACCCCACCACATTCGCCCCCTCCGCTTGTTTTCCTTTCTACAATTTCCCTCTTTTCCACCCAATATCCCGCCGCGGTTTACGGGCACCGGCCGATTTTGCGCCCGCCCACATGTGTGCCTACTCCCCACCACCATTCCCTCCGCAGCCCGCAGCCCGCAGCCCGCTTTTCCCCCCCTCCCTGCCCACACCACACCACACCACACCACACCACACCACACCGACGGTGCTGACGTCGACACGCACCCAAGACAGGGGCCACGACCGTCTTTTTTCCTGGGCCCATCCCCGCACCGCACCGCACCTCCTTCCAATCAACGCTGTGGCGCCTGTGTCCGCGCGAGACGCGTGCGCGCCGCCTCTCTCAACATCCGTCCGCCGTCCGCCGGCCGGCCCGTTTTTCGGCCCCCAGGCCATCCGTCAACCACCACTGCCACTGCCCCTGCCCGCCCCGCACCACACCACACACCGCTGCTTGCCCCGGCCGTTGCCACCAAAGGCGCCAACCGCAGCCCGCGCGCGCCAGAAACTACAGGGACCCAGCCGACCGACGAAAATCAGAGCAATTGGCCGGGAGGATCAAAAAGAGAGCTCCGAAAACCACCGTAGCGAGGCGTGGGAGGAAACGTTACGAGAAGCAGAAAGGGACCAGGAAAAATTCTGGAAATTTCTTAAAACTCGTAAACTAAACACGAAACATCTACATCTACATGGGGAAGGAACGACCCCACAGACCGAGCTGAAGCACTGGCGGATTCACTAGAAAGGCAATTCCAAGCACCAGAAGCGGTAGATGGCGAAACTGATGACCACCAGGAAATGGTACTCAGAAGGGTAAAACCGCATCCTAAGTGCCCCGATCAGAACATCTTTCACAATCCAATAAACGCAGAAACCCCGTATCTTATCACATCACAAACATACACACATCCTAAGAAGGCATCAGGCCCAGATTCCATCAAACCGCAACTACTACATCACCTACCTCCAGCAACTATCAATTATCTATCTAACATCAGTATATAATGCTTGCTTCAGACTAAACTACTTGGAAACAGGCCCGAGTCATCACATTACCAAAGCCAAACAAGGACTTATTATTTCCGCAAAACTATAGGCCAACTTCCTTGGAAAGGTCCTCGGAAAGCTCATTCAAACTGAACTGAAGAAATTCAATTCTTAAAGGATAACAACATAATCATCCCACAACAATTCCGATTCCGCGAAGAACACAGCACCACCCACCAGGTGACCAGACTAGTCGAGCACATATGTCAGGCCAGAAACATTAGACACAGTACTGGAGCAGTCCTGCTTGACATTGGAAAAGCATTCGGATAACGCCTTATCTACAAGCTCCACCAGTACAACTGCCCCATCCACATTATTGCTTCTTTTCTCCGCAACAGAGCATTCTATGTCCATGTACCAGGAGCGGCAAGTAACACTAGATCCATAGAGGCTGGAGTCCCGCAAGGCTCAGTGCTGGGGCCCATTCTCTACTCAATATACACAAACAAACAGCTGGGAGGACACTTGTCACTATTTGCAGACGACACTGCAGTCTACCGCAGCAGTTCTAACCTGCAATATAGAGTCACAAAAATAGAGCAACACCTACAATCCATCCAGAAATGGGCTAACCAAAAAAACAATAAACGCGGAGAAAACCCAAGCAATACAATACGATTCACATTCAAAAAGAATACCTCCTAACCTGCGTATACGCCTCAGAAATAACAATCTTCCATGGTCAGGCACAATAAAGTATCTAGGCATCAAGCTGGACAAGAGGTTGACATTTAGAGATCACGTTACACACGTTTGTAACAAGGCTGCACCAGCAATATTCAGACTGTGCCCAATCATCAAAGGAAACAGAATAAATATGCGCGCCAAAAAGAAAATCTTCAAAACCGTCATAGGAACCAGCCATCACTTACGGCTCTGAAAATCTGGTCAATGGCCGCAGACACCAACATAACAAGAGTAAAAAAAAGGGTGCACAACAAATAATTCAGAATTGCTGCTGATGCCGGCCGGTACCAGACAAACCGAGACATATACACAAACCATAACATACTCAAAATCCCGGAAATCATCCAAACAAAAATCCATAAAGTTTTTTTTTTTTTTCCCACCAAACCACGGATTCGAACCACCCACTCATCAGAAATCTGGGACAAAATCCACCCAACCCAAGAACGACATTTCCCATCACGACAAAACACCACAAACTACAACATACCATGATAAACAAAAATAAAATACAAACACCATAACACTCACTCAAACAACAAACATCTACACACACCCAAGAGACCCTATCATCCCATCATTTTGTTACCCAACATAATCAGACAGAAGGCAGGGATCAAGGACAGATCCGGTCCTTCGAGTACAGGGGGTAAAAAAATACCCATCAGACCAGCTCGCTCTCTCTCTCTCTCTCTCTCTCTCTCTCTCTCTCTCTCTCTCTCCGTGCCGACGCTGCCCCGCACACGCGTTCGGCCGACACCACACGACAGGTCTTTGGGGCCCCGCCACTGCGCACACGCACGCCTCCTCCTCTTCCTTAGTTCTTTTTCGCTTTTCTTTTCTCCCCCGCCCCCCGCTCTCACCGCCACATCATCCCGCAACCCTTGGGGGATGTTTCCCAACATCAACGCGCCCCAATTCCACTCTCTGCCCGTGCCGCACTCTCCACTTTGCTTCTCCCCGTCCCCTACACACACGACTACCGAAACCCCGGTTGACACACCTTCTCGTAGGACAGGGGTGCGTGCGTGCGTTGTCTTGACGGTGACAGCAACAGCAACGGATCCGTCCATCCCATTCCCCCCCACTCGGTAAAGAACCATGTTCAACCCACACTACACAACAAGGGGGGCACACACGAACGCGAAAGAAAGGGCAGGGCAGGGGCAACTATCTCGTACACATTCTTCCTCAGAACCCACATATCGCATCAACGAACGGCAGGCCAATTGCGGACTCAGCCGTGTCAGGCAAATCCAACCCAACCAACACCTCCCACGGAAACCCTGACACTGATCCAGCAGTACGTCCACATACATCGCCACACCAAATACGGGTGACGAGTGAGCAACAAATGGAACAATACACAACAAGGGCTGACCTAATAAAAACTGCACGTCACGTCATACCTTCCAGACAGACGCAGTTCCGACGGGACGGCGGAACCGTATACGTACCTTTCAGCCACAACAACCGACCGACTGGACACGCCCGCGTCTCCAGCCAGCCAACCACCAGGGCCACACAGCCCGCAAGTTTCAGCGTCAACACTTCTTAACGTACGTTGCAAACTTTTCAAAACATTGCCACACACACACACACACACACACACACCACGAAAAGCGTCAACCTCTCTCACACTGGATACACTCAACACTTTTTGTCGGCGGAGCTTGAGGCCAACGGTTGACACACCCCCACCGGCCACACAGGTTTCCCTTTGAAAATTGCAGTGACGGAGACGGTTGTTTCCGAGAGCGCGAGCTGGACGGAGCTGCGGCGCCGCCGCCGCCGCCGAGGGGTAATGAACGCACGCGATGCCGCATGACAGCCCATCACCCAAAGTTTCACCCACAACTGCACAGGTCGCACCCCCTTTTCGCGCCATACTAGTGTCGATCGTCAATTACAGCTGACGGTGTTCGCATTTGCCACTTGACGGGGGGGAAAAGAAAACAAACATCTGACACGCCATGTGTTTCTCTCTCTCTGTTACATCTAGGTCATTCGGCAGCCACTGTAAAAAAAAAAAATATTTTTACGACATGGTTGGGTAAGTGATTTAAAGACAACAATTGTGGGTCACACACCATAGACCATTTCGATAGTGTTCTTGTTCTTCTCTGTTTCCTTTTTTTATCGCTCAATTGAAATAAAACCTGGGGATGATGCAATGCTGCGATATGGCACAACCGTCGTCCATTGTACACAACTCGGGAACAAAAAGAAACCAATTCAGGGAACGTTCGTTCCTTCACAACGTTTCTTTCAACGCACTTGGTCTTTACCATCCTGTATTCAACACACATTTCCTTTCATCAAACTAGGGCATTTCCATAACAGTATTTGCAATACTGCTTCTTCGACGTCATTTCACCATCTCAACTAGAGACAAACAAACAAACAACAAAATAGGAAAACAGCCTTGAGAACCCCGTCCACCAAATTTCAGTTAGCACGGCATCCAAGATTCTTTTCCGGGGAGTGCAGTGCAGCTGACGCTGCTCAGACCATATACCGTCGCCAGTCTCACTCAACTCTTGCGCATTCCATTCTACGCTACGTGACTATGCAAAAATGAATGAATCAAACCCGCCCAGAGAGCGTCTTGTGCGAGGGGACACACGATATAGAGAACAACAAAACACACAGGGGACACCACCAAAGTTGGAGAGAACGTTTCCACCACGGCAGCCGCGCCGTTACGCGCTTTTTTTTTTTTTTTTTTTTTTTTTTTTTTTTCCTCCCCCCCACTGCACACCTCCGACACCACGGGAACGTTCACCGTCCCGTTGCCCTACACTGGCGTTTTCTTTTCAACCCCCCACCCTATTCCTCGCTCCCCGGACATTCGACCGATCACAAAGTGCAACCTCTCGTTACCGTCGGGTGCCCCTCTTCATCCCCGGGGCGCCAACAACAAAACAAAAACACCACCGACGCCGTCGTCTCGCGTCACCTCACTCAACTGAGCGGAAAATACACGTACATCCAGAATGACGACACCGCCTCCACAAACAAAAACCAGACGTCAGACGTCAGGTCGAAAGAGGGCACCGTACGTCGTGGCGCGTGGTCTCCTAACTCACCTCGCGCGTACAAATACAATGCAATGCGTGTCTCCTCACGTTCACACACACCACCTCCACGCTCCACTTTTACGTCGCCCAACCAACCAACTAACTAACTTAACCCACCCGCTCGGCGTAGAAGCAGCTGTAGGCGGCAACGTGTTTCTCACCCTCGCCACCAACGGTGTGACATCCGACAATCGCGGTTTGCTTTCCGTTCCACACCTCCGGCCATACCATACAAAGGGGACAAAAAAAAAAAATATATATATATCAAACAAGCCAACTCCAGCGATCCGCCCCCCTAACACCAACACGTCTCGAAACACCCACGCCCACGACCCGGCTGTGGCTAAAGTGCGTATCCCAACGTCACACCAAAACCAAAGGCGCCGGCGCCGCACCACACCACACCACAAGCTACAGCTACAGCTGTGCCGCCGTCCACCCGCTCACAACAACAACAATTCCGCCCTTCCCGCAAAGGCATTTTGGTGGCCCTGAAAAGGGCCGTTTTTTTTTTCTTTTCTTCGCCGCGCCGCGGACGAGCCTCCCATTTCCAAGAGCCACCTCCTTACTTGGAGCTCGTGTACTTGGTCACCGCCTTCGTGCCCTCGCTCACCGCGTGCTTGGCCAGCTCGCCAGGCAGCAAGAGCCGCACAGCGGTCTGGATCTCGCGGGACGTGATGGTCGAGCGCTTGTTGTAGTGCGCCAGGCGAGAAGCCTCGGCCGCAATGCGCTCGAAAATGTCGTTCACGAAGCTGTTCATGATGCTCATCGCCTTCGAAGAGATGCCCGTGTCCGGGTGCACCTGCTTCAGCACCTTGTAGATGTAGATGGCATAGCTCTCCTTCCTCTTGCGCTTCTTCTTCTTGTCGCCCTTCGAAATGTTCTTCTGCGCCTTGCCAGCCTTCTTGGCGGCTTTCCCGCTAGTCTTGGGCGGCATCACGAACAAACAGGCAGGCAGGCAGGCAGGCACGCGCAGTCAGTCAGTCAAGCGCTCCGCTCCAGTCAGCGTCTCCCCACACAGTGGCACCCGCCGCACGCCGACGCCGCACCTTTACCAGCTCGCCCTGCTGCGGCCGCCGACCAATGGGGCGCGCGCGCAACCGGCCGCCGCACCCGAGCCCATAAAGGACCCCCACCCCGCCGGCGCCGGCACGCACTCCGCTGCTCGACTCGCTGCGGCTCGCACCGTTCGGGGCGTTGTGCTTTTCTTTCTCGCTTCTTTCCAAACTAGCCCATCGCCATGTCCGGACGCGGAAAGGGAGGCAAAGTCAAGGGCAAGTCAAAGTCCCGCTCAAGCAGGGCTGGGCTCCAGTTCCCGGTCGGCAGAATCCACCGCCTCCTGCGCAAGGGAAACTACGCCGAGCGCGTCGGCGCCGGGGCGCCCGTCTACCTCGCCGCCGTCATGGAGTACCTCGCGGCTGAGGTGCTCGAGCTGGCCGGAAACGCGGCCCGCGACAACAAGAAGACGCGCATCATCCCGCGCCACCTGCAGCTCGCCATACGCAACGACGAGGAGCTCAACAAGCTCTTGTCGGGCGTCACCATCGCACAGGGAGGTGTCCTGCCCAACATCCAGGCCGTCCTGCTGCCAAAGAAGACCGAGAAGAAGGCCTAAAAGAGAGACAGCGCAATCGGCAACCGCCGCGTGCTCCCTTGGCACGCAGCGCGCCATTTGCCGCCTCGGCTCAAAAAAACAAAACACAATCGGCCCTTTTCAGGGCCACCACACAAACCTACGTCCAAAGCAGAATTCCAGTCGTTCGTCGCACCACTTTTCTCTCTCTCTCTCTCTCTCTCTCTCTCTCTTTCTGTGTACGGTTTTTCCTTCTTACACACACAGGCGCCGCCATCTTGTACACACGTACTTGGCCACCTCCTCCACTCCACTCCACGCACGCACAGTCTCGCGACCATTAACCAGCACACGTGGCGCACAACAACACACCTCAAAAATAACCCCTCGGCACTCAGCCGCGCCGCAACACACAGCCCATCCACCGACAAGAAGCATACAAGCAAAGAGGGAGGGGAAGGAAGGAAGGAAGGAAGGAGCTCACACAACGCAAGGGCACGCTTCCTTCCCTCCCAACCGCACCGCACACCACGTCAAAAAAAACTCCAAACAAAACTAAAAGGCCAAGTAGACTAAAAAGGAAAAGAAAAACCAGCAACACAGACTCTTTCGCACTTTTCAACTTCCGATCACTGTGGTGGCCCTGAAAAGGGCCGTTTTTCAATCTATCTCTCTTTCCTTCCTTCGGTCTCACACCGCCTAACCGCCGAAACCGTACAGGGTGCGCCCCTGCCTCTTCAGGGCGTACACCACGTCCATGGCCGTCACAGTCTTGCGCTTGGCGTGCTCAGTGTACGTCACCGCGTCGCGGATCACGTTCTCCAGGAACACCTTCAGCACTCCGCGCGTCTCCTCGTAGATCAGACCAGAGATGCGCTTCACGCCGCCCCTGCGCGCCAGGCGGCGGATCGCGGGCTTCGTGATGCCCTGGATGTTGTCGCGCAACACCTTGCGGTGCCGCTTGGCGCCACCCTTGCCGAGCCCCTTTCCTCCCTTGCCGCGGCCTGTCATTCTTCTTCTTCAAGCGTCTCAACCACAATAATATAAAAAACAGAAAGCAAGGCAAGCTCCTCACCCGGCGCTAGCGAGTCGGCTACGGTTGTGGCGCCCAGCGCGCGCGCCGCCCCCCTATATAGACTCTGGGGCCCCGCGGCCCGCCCTCCCCTCCCCCCACCACCGCGCACCGAGGGCATATAAGCGCAGCACCCGGGGCGCGCGGGCCCGTTGTCAAGGCAGCACCGGACGCCGTCGCGCACGCATATCCTCCACGCCGCATCCGCATCCGCAGTAGCCATGGCCCGGACAAAGCAAACGGCCCGCAAGTCCACCGGCGGAAAGGCGCCGCGCAAACAGCTCGCCACCAAGGCGGCGAGGAAGAGCGCGCCCGCCACCGGCGGCGTCAAGAAGCCCCACCGCTACAGGCCGGGCACCGTCGCCCTGCGAGAAATCAGGCGCTACCAGAAGAGCACAGAGCTGCTCATCCGCAAGCTGCCATTCCAGCGCCTAGTGCGCGAGATCGCCCAGGACTTCAAGACCGACCTGCGCTTCCAGAGCTCCGCAGTCATGGCCCTGCAGGAGGCCAGCGAGGCCTACCTCGTCGGCCTCTTCGAAGACACCAACCTGTGCGCAATCCACGCCAAGCGAGTCACCATCATGCCCAAGGACATCCAGCTCGCGCGCCGCATCCGCGGCGAGCGCGCCTAAACCCGCACACCGCCAAACAAACAAAACGGCCCTTTTCAGGGCCACTAACGTCTCTCCGTCGCGAGCAAAACTTTGTCGGTCGCAACGACTAGTTCCCCACTCACTCTCCAGTCCAGTCGTCCCACCCCCGGCCCGGCCCGGCGCCGCCGTTTCCAAAAAAAAAAAACAAAGCACCGCACCGGCCGAGCCAAGTCGCAAGCGTCAATAGCGCCACCCACACAGGCCACGGCACAAAACGTGACGCCCGGAAAGCAAAGCAAAGCAAAAAAGACTATTCCAAAACCACCACCAAGACAAACAAACAAACGCGGCGCAAAATAAATAGGTAAAAATAATAAAAGTAAAATACACTGTATGTAACACCAACCGCGCGCCGCCGCCCACGCCCGCCAACGACCCCACAATCCAACCACCATCCACACATGAAACAAACAAACGCCAGCAAGCAAGACAGACAGACAGACAGACAAGGCAACCGACCGACCACGACACGACAATCAACACCTTCCCGACGTGCTTTGATGGCCCTGAGAAGGGCCGTTTTTGTTTTTGTCCGGGACCGCGCGACAGCCTCTGGTTGCGCGCCGGCCACCAGGCGACGGTGTCAACCGCCAACCCTTCCCTGCCCTTTTTACTTCTTCTTCTTGGGCGAAGCCTTCGCCTTAGACGGCGTCGCCGTCGCCTTCTTCGGGCGCGGCGCCTTCGGCTTCTTCGTCGGAACCTTGGCGGCCTTCTTCGCCTTCGACGGCGACTTGGCCTTGGCCGGCTTGGCCGCAGCCGCCTTCTTCGCACCCGCGGGAGCGGCCGACGCCGCAGACGCCTTCTTGGCGGCGCCCGCCTTCCGACCGGTCGCCGCCTTCACGCCGCCAGCCTTCTTTGCGCCGGCCGCACGGGCCCCCTTCTTCTCCTTGCTGGCCGGAGCGGCGCGCTTCTTCTTCGCACCACCGCCGCCACCACGAGCCTTGCCGCCCTCGGCCGCCCCGCCGCCGGCGCCGGCAAGCTTGAAAGAGCCCGACGCGCCCTTCCCCTTCGTCTGCACCAGCTCGCCAGCCACGACGGCCGACTTGAGGTACTTCTTGATAAAGGGCGCCAGCTTCTCCGCGTCCAGCTTGTAGTGCGCGGCAATGTACTTCTTGATCGCCTGCAGCGACGACCCGCCGCGCTCCTTCAGACTCTTGATGGCGGCCGTCACCATCTCAGAGGTGCGCGGGTGCGCAGGCTTGGCGCGCGGCTTCTTCGCAGACGACGCAGACTTGGCCTTCTTCGTAGTGCCGGTGGCGGCGGGTGCCGCGGCAGTCTCGTTCGTAGCCGCCTGGTCTGCCATCTTTTGCTTGTTCTCTTTTCTTTTTTCCCCTTGGTTTCGCTTCCTTCTCTCCTTCGACGACGCACAACAGCGAGGGGCGCGCAGCAGAGAATAGCCGCGCACGAGGCAATGGTTGCTCTGGATTGATTCCGAAGTGCCACTGGGCTGTGCCCGTCTGACTTCAAGTTGTGCGCTAGGGGGTTTGGTGAAATGAGGGTTTGGTTTGTGTGCGTGTTTTTGTGTATATGTTTGATGTGTGAATTATGTTTGTGTTATCTAAATGTCCCGAAAGTGGCGTGTAAGTGTTAGTTTTGGGCGTTTGTGATGATGGTCGGGGTGTTCGCGGCCTAAGATTTGGATTAGGTTGTGGGGCGATGTTTCTGACTTCTCATAAAGTTTGACCGATTTCTCCTTTATGAGGGAGTAAATGGTTGGGTGTCCAAGGAAGTCTCTAATCTGAGTATTGCGGACGTATCTGTCAGCGCCTGTGATGACCCTGAACGTTTTGTTTTGGAGCCTTTGAAGTCGTGAGAGATTGGTGTCTGACGCCATCGACCACACCTCCGAGCCATATAAGATGGCCGGAAGCATGAGCTGGCGCCAGAGGAGCATTTTGCAATTTAACGTGAGTCCTGCACCCTTCAGAAGGGGGTATAGCTGGGATAGGAGTGCGCAACCTTTGTTCGCCGCCTTATTTATGTGCTGGGTCCATGTCAGGCGCCTGTCTATTTCAAGGCCTAGGTATGTCACGCAATTTCTCCAGGGCAGGTCCCGTCCACCAATGGTAAGTTGCTGGTCTGGGAGTTTTATTCTGCTGGTGAAATAAATGGCCTGGGACTTGTTAGCGTTTATTTTTACCTTCCACAGGTTACACCACTGTGTGATGGTGTCGAGATGGGCTTGCAGTTTTCGGCGTATGAACTCGAGGTTGCGACAACTCCTATAGATAGCTGTATCATCAGCATACAGGGCAATCTGTCCGCCGACCTGTTTGGGTATGTCGTTCGTGTAGATTGAGTACAGAATGGGACCCAGAACCGAACCTTGCGGAACTCCGGCCGCAATCGGTCGTGTCTGGCTCGACCGTGACCCACTCCTTACGAAGAATTGACGCTCCGCAAGAAATGAATCAATGATCTTTATGAGATGTTCTGGGCACCCTATTTGATCTAGTTTGTATATCAGGCCATCGTGCCAGACGCGGTCAAATGCCTTTTCTATGTCGAGGAATACTGCTCCTGTTGATTCTCTCTTTGCCCTGGCCAGACAAATGTGCTCCACCAAGCGCAGGCATTGTTGGACTGTGGAGTGCTCAGCGCGGAATCCGAACTGTTCAGGTATCAGGATGTTGTTCTCAGTAAGGAAATTTTGGAGGGGTAATAGGATGAGGAGTTCAAGGATTTTGCTCAGGCCAGTGAGTAGGGAGATTGGCCTGTAGCTTTCTGGAAGGAGCAGGTTTTTATTAGGCTTGGGGAGGGTGATTACCTTAGCAGTTTTCCACGCTGAGGGGAAGTAGGTGAGTTTTAGGCAAGCGTTGAAGACGCTGGCCAGAAATTTTATGGCAGGAGGTGGAAGGTGCTTAAGGAGTGGGGTGCGGATACGGTCAGGGCCAGGAGCCTTGTGGTTTCCCTGTCGCTTGATGAGTGCACTAATTGTCCGCTCGTTAACGGGCACGAATTCTGTGTTTGGGCGCGTATTTCTTATCTGAGTCACTCGTCCGATGACTATTCTTTCCTGCCTGTCACTCTCGTCATCATCGATGACGTGAGTTCGGAATTGTGACTCTAGTGACTGTGCCATTATTTCCGCCTTTTCTTGTTCTTCATACACTAGACCGTTTTCGCCGTGGAGTGGCCTGTTTACTTTGGTGGGGGCTTTCCGCTGCCGGGCTATCTGCCAGATCTTGCGTCTACTGCTGTCAGTTTCGGCGGTTCGTAACATCTCCTCCCAGCAGCGGCTCCTGTGCTCCTGTAGTCGGAGTTTCACCTGGTCCTCAAGCCGCCTCAGCAGGCGGCGGTCAGCGGGGTCGCGATGACGCTGCCACAGCTTACGCAACCTGCGTTTGGCGACTATGAGGTCCCGGATGTCAGGGGGCAGGTCCCTGGTGCCAGGCTCTGTGGTGAGCCTGACACTTGTAGCGCGAGCACAGGCGTGGAGGACGTCTGTAAAATTTGTTATCACGTCGTCGATATCATTCTCTGTCTCCAACTGCGGGATTTCCTCCACGTGCTCACCCACCAGATATTTATAACGGTCCCAGTTTGTAATTACTTCTGTTTTTGCCATCCTCCCGGCATCGTCTTCAACACTGGCTATGTCCAGAACGACCGGGTTGTGATCAGAGTTCAGCTCGTGGTGCACACTGACTGTCGCTTCGAGAGCAAAGTTTTTTACGACGAAAATATCCAGGATGTCTGGATTTTTTGTCGGGTCTACAGGGATATGCGTAGGCTCATCGGGTGCGATGACGCTGAGGGCGGCACGCCTCTCAACGAGACTACGCAATCTCTCACCACTTCTGTTCTCGCCGCGACAGCCAAAGGCCCTATGCTTCGAGTTTAGGTCCCCTCCCACAATCACACGAACGCCAGTACCCAGTAGAGCCTGAAGGTCCCGCTGCAGTATGGTGGTGCCCGGGGGGTGATAAGCGGAAATGATTGTGTATGACTCGTTTGCAATTTTTATTTCTATACCGGCTGCCTCGATGCTGTTTGTCTGCGGTAGTTCCACGGTGCGGAAACACCTTCTGCCTTTTACGAGGACCGCTACTCCGCCGCGTTCGCGGCCTACGCGGTCAACTCTGTGTATGTTGTAATTTCTTACGGAGAAACGGTCCTCGGGCTTAAGGTGGGTCTCCGTCAGACACACTACATCGATAGCATGCCGGTCTAGGAATTCTTCGAGTACATACTTTTGTGATTTTACGCCGTTGGCGTTAAAGGTTGCTATTTTTAACTTGTTGGATTCACGGCGATCCATCTACAATTGTGAATAATGTCATTGCTCCCTCAGCGAGGGCCATAAATTTACTTAGGCCATCAGGCGCGGCACGCACGCGCGCCATGGTGTCCCTAAATGTTGTCAGTACATTTGTCAGGCTGAAGCCTGCAAACAGTTGTCGCAGCTCGTCTAAGAAGCCGAGCGGCGTTCCTGGCTGCTGGCCAGCGAACGACTGAGGCGGCGCGGCAGCTGCAGGCGCCTCAGCGTGCTGGGGGCGGGGTGGGGGTACCCAGGCGGCAGCGGCCGTCGGGGCGCGTGGTGGGGGAAGCGCAGGGAATGCTTCCCGACCCCGCACAGTCGTTCCGCGGCTGTTGGTGGCGGCAGAGCTGGCTGCCGTCGCCGTGGCCGCAGAGGTTGGCTGCGACCATGCCGCAGGCGCAGAGGCGCCTCGCGACAAAGCCGCGCCATTTGCCGACCGTGGGGGACGGGTAGACATGAGTTGTATACGTGTCGGGCAGCGGCTGTAATTTGCCGGGTGGTCGCCCCCGCAGAGTGCGCATTTTGCCGGTGTTGCACGGCTCTTTTTACATGTGTTAGTTAAGTGTGGGCCGGCACACTTAAGGCACTTCGGGGGATGGTGGCATTGCTCCGCCGAGTGGAACAGTTGCTGGCATTGATGGCACTGTATGGGGCCTTCAGGCTGTCTATATTTTTCTATGGTGATTTTGCAATTCATGAACAGCTCTATTTTGAGCAGTTCCCTGTTTCTCTCATCGGGGTGCAGGATCACCTTAAACGATGCTCTCTTTTTCCTTCCCTCGCCGGGGTTGCTCGGGTCAGAAGCACGCGTTTCTTGCTTCACTTCAATGACCCTGAATTGTCGTTGAAGCAGCAGTTCTTTAATTTCGGCGGGGTCTGTGTCTCGAGGGAGACCTTTAATCACCGCCTTATAGGTGTGTTTGTCAGCTATCGGGTAAGAGTGAAACGGGATCTTCTTTTGTGTGAAGTATTCCACCAGATACCTGTAGTCGGGTGGGGTAGATGGCTGAAATTTAACAGAGGAGCCCCTGCATGAGGTGTTTAGACCTCCTTTAAGGTGGGGGGCAACCTCTTTGATTATCTTCATCGTGCCGTTTACGATGGTGGCAATGATCGGCGGCACCTTTTCCCGTTTCTGCGGCGCTTGCGCACCTGAGGTTGACGGTCGGTTACGCGTCGCCTCGGTCGCTTCCGTGTTTTCGGGAGCGATCGGGGCGAAGCTATTTGATGTGGGGACATTGGCTACGACTGTTTCCCCCCCAGTGTCCATGTCATCAGCTCTTTCTGTCGTATGTTCCTCAGCGAGCCGGCTTGGGGCCGGGCGCTTAGGCGCTGGCATTACGTCCGCGACTTGTAGACGTGTCTTTGCTTTGGTAATGTTTGTTGTGGGTTGGCCGCGGGAACCCAATGACTGGGTGCCGCAGCGGACTGGGGCTTTGGGCTTACCCAATATGGCTGAATTAGCGGAACCTGAAGCCAGACATGCACTGCCAAGGGGCACTGGTTGTTCGTTCGTTGGCACCGTTAGGTCTCCCCGAACAGCGCCAGCCCTAGCATATACTACGCGCGGGTAACCGGGTAAGACCACGGGCCCTGACGTAGGAATTTCCCTACTCTCGGGGGGGCAGGGAGGATGCCCTGCGGCAGTGTCTGACCGGATCACGATGGCAGATCAGGCGACGATTGAACGAGAAAGCCGCGGCCCCCACCGCCACAGCGCTGCCAGTAGACCGGCAGCAGCTGCACCACAAAGGGACCACGTCCGAATCTGTCCACGACAATTTTGCGGCGTAATCGCGAAGCATACGCCCCCGCACACGACAATTTTGCGGCGTTGTGCACGCACAACGCACACGACAAGTTTTGCTCGGCTACGGCTAGCGTAGCGCGCTCGACGAGACGGCCAGTAGCAGCAGCAGCTAAGCGTCCACCCTCGGCTGTCGCACTCCCTCGAATGCCGCGCACGCGCCTGGCCCAGCCAGTGTCGCGGGCGGGCGCGGACGGCCGAGAGAGCGGCCGCCACTCGGCGCGCCGCCGCGCCGCCGCGCCGCGCCTCCCGCGCTTGCTACCGCCCAACGTCCGACAGCCTGCGCGGAGCAGCCCCCAACCTGCGCCGCAACCACCCGCGCCATTCAAACCACCGAGGATGGGGCTACACACACCGACACCACGGTCGCCAACCAGTCGCCGCGGCGGCGCCGCAAACCACGGCCAAACTGCAGCCACCGCGCGCCACAGCCTGGGTCGGCCCGCCGAGAATCGCCGCCCCCGCCCAAATGCCGCCCCCACAGCCCCAGCCGACGACCCGCCACAATGGCCAAACCTTCGTCAAAACTCCCACACCGTCGCCGCGGCAGCCCGGCCACCGCGGCCGGCGCCACAGCCACACGAGCCGAGTCGTGCGGCGATGACGGCCGTGCACAAACGCACCTCCGCCGCCCCATCGCCTTCCGCCGTTTTCCCGATCGGCCCGCAGCCGTCGGGCCACGGCCGCGGGCCGTCCTCCTCCTCTCGCCTCGCCCGCCAACACCCACAGCCCTTCCAACACATTTTTTTTTTCTTTTTCCTTTTTTTTTTTTTACTTTTTTACGATCGCCGCCTGCGCAACATGGCACCGGCGGACGGAGCGCCAACCCCCCCGCCACAGGCGAAAACAAAACAACGATAAACAAACAAACAAAATAAATTACCAGCCAGCCCCAACTACAGACACACCGAATCTGCCCTCACAGCCGACCTTACACGCCTCAACGTCAAAAACAAAGGTGGTTTCTTTCTTTCAACGGTTACCTTACCTTAGGTTACGTCAACGTTAGGCTAAGAAGGCGTCAGGGTTAGGTTAAGCGTTGACGTGACGTCACGTCTTAACGTAGGCGTTAAGCTAAGGTTGCGGTCACGTACGTTAGGTTAAGGCGACTTGGGGGTTGGCCTAAGAGCTTAGGTTAGGTTACGTTAGTTTAGGTGGCTGCGTTAAGGGGCTTAAAGAAGTTTAGGAGGTTAAGGCGTCGAGGCGGCCGCACCCCCTTAGCTGCTGCGGCTCGGCCACGCCACGCCACGCCACGCTTTGGGGTTTCATAAGGTCGCGCGGCGGGTCGTCGGCACGCCGCAAAGGACAAAACTGCAAGACGACGTCGAAAAACAAACAACAGGTAAAAAATAAATAAGTAAAAATAAACGACGCCGACAGGCGGGGATCAGCAGAACAAGCAGATTCCGGAGAGCGAACGAGACACACACACACGCACGCACACACACAAACCCCCCCGAGCCGAGAGAGCACAGAGCACCACCACGTGTCGGCCTCCGCTCACCCGACTCGGCTGGGCTGGGCTGGGCTGGCGGCCGGGCCGGATGCACGTACACGTACGGCTACAGCCACTACCCGTACACAGCCGCTCTTCACGCAACACCAGCCAAATGGCGCGCCCGCGGCTCGTCGCGGTCGCAACGCCACGCCGGCACACTTTCGGCACCACCGTTTTCGCGCGCACCGCAAACAAAACGCAGCCGACACACACAGAGAGAGAGAGAGAGAGAAAAAAAAAAAAAAAAAAACACAGAGCGCGAGACGGGCGGCGGCGCACCTTTCGCCAGCCGGCAGGCAATCGACTCGCCCAGTACGACAAACGCGCACGCCACCCCACCCACCAACCAACCAACCAACCAGTCGTCGTCGTCGTCGTCGTCGTCGTCGTCGTCGTCCCGAAATCAAACAAACTCTCAAAAGCACAGCCCCTGCTGCCAACGGACGCAGGCGCCACGCAGCTCCCTTCCCGCCACACTCGATTCGCAGCGCAACTCACCCGGCACACCGTCAAACGACGGGCTGGGCTCGCCGCATCGCCGCAACCTACACACCTTCCCCGCCACGACGCACAGCCCCACCAGACGCCCGTGCCGCAACGACACTACTGCACTACCACTACCGCACTACTCCTCTCGCCCTTGCCATACACGACACAACACGCCAAAAAATGAAAATCCAAATACAAACAAAAACACCGCCCCCACGACCCAAACACATGCACGGCGCGCCAACACACGCGAGGCAAGGCACGCAGCAAACGGCGTCCCCTCCGCGTCGCGCCATCAACCTACACACACAAGGCAACCAACAACAGCCAGCCAGCCAGCCCCACTCTCACGCCGCAAAAACAGAAAACACACCGAAACCGCCAAACGCCGCACATTCGCGCTTCGCACTTACCACACACCTCTCGGCATCCGTTTCGCACACAACGGCGCGACGCACAATACATCATCACGGGCTACGCACGCACACCGCGACCCACTTTTTTACGACGCCCTCGGCAGAGCACACGTGCCCACGCCCACACACAGTCGACACAACGACGCAGCGCGCAGCAGACGCGGCCGCAACACGTACCTCCCCGACGACGCGCCAACACCGCCAGCCACTGCTCACTCGCCCAAGCAACCCGTGCACACAACTGCCACACGCGTCCACCACGCCGCCGCCAACCACCCGCCCGCCAGGGGGCGCTCACGTCCGCGACAACAGCGCGGCACCGCCGGACCGGGCCGGGCCGGGCCGGGCCGGGCCGAACCGGGCCGAGCCGCCGCCTCCTCTCCACTCGGCACGCCACGTCCTGCTTGCAAAACACATGGCTCGTCCCTCTGTACACACAACGCGCCTGCCTGCGGTCGCCGCCGGCATCTATCTACCTGCGCATCGGAGCCAGGCCGGCAAGCCCACACTTAAATAATGCACTTCAACCAGCCAAACAAACCCACTCTTCCTTTCTTTGCACAGCGCATGCAACAGCAGCCCCAGGAGCCGGGCCCGCCGCCAGCGTCTCCTCCTCCTC
Organism: Schistocerca gregaria; assembly: GCF_023897955.1. Lineage (NCBI taxonomy): Eukaryota > Metazoa > Arthropoda > Insecta > Orthoptera > Acrididae > Schistocerca > Schistocerca gregaria. The sequence goes on along the minus strand of NW_026061804.1, from coordinate 33,942 downwards.
CTCTGGGCACAGCCAGCCAGCCGTACCCACCGCCCCGCCCCTGCTCTGCAGAACAAGAAAAAACGAAAAAGTACCAACACACGCACCCAAAGCGTAAGCCAGACAAGACCAGCCTCTCCAAGGCCACACACACGCAAAAAAACAAAAAAACAAAAACACTACAACAGAATAAAATGAAAAAGAAAAAGCAAGCTGTCGCCTCGCCCCCGCCCGTCCCCCCACCCCACCACATTCGCCCCCTCCGCTTGTTTTCCTTTCTACAATTTCCCTCTTTTCCACCCAATATCCCGCCGCGGTTTACGGGCACCGGCCGATTTTGCGCCCGCCCACATGTGTGCCTACTCCCCACCACCATTCCCTCCGCAGCCCGCAGCCCGCAGCCCGCTTTTCCCCCCCTCCCTGCCCACACCACACCACACCACACCACACCACACCACACCGACGGTGCTGACGTCGACACGCACCCAAGACAGGGGCCACGACCGTCTTTTTTCCTGGGCCCATCCCCGCACCGCACCGCACCTCCTTCCAATCAACGCTGTGGCGCCTGTGTCCGCGCGAGACGCGTGCGCGCCGCCTCTCTCAACATCCGTCCGCCGTCCGCCGGCCGGCCCGTTTTTCGGCCCCCAGGCCATCCGTCAACCACCACTGCCACTGCCCCTGCCCGCCCCGCACCACACCACACACCGCTGCTTGCCCCGGCCGTTGCCACCAAAGGCGCCAACCGCAGCCCGCGCGCGCCAGAAACTACAGGGACCCAGCCGACCGACGAAAATCAGAGCAATTGGCCGGGAGGATCAAAAAGAGAGCTCCGAAAACCACCGTAGCGAGGCGTGGGAGGAAACGTTACGAGAAGCAGAAAGGGACCAGGAAAAATTCTGGAAATTTCTTAAAACTCGTAAACTAAACACGAAACATCTACATCTACATGGGGAAGGAACGACCCCACAGACCGAGCTGAAGCACTGGCGGATTCACTAGAAAGGCAATTCCAAGCACCAGAAGCGGTAGATGGCGAAACTGATGACCACCAGGAAATGGTACTCAGAAGGGTAAAACCGCATCCTAAGTGCCCCGATCAGAACATCTTTCACAATCCAATAAACGCAGAAACCCCGTATCTTATCACATCACAAACATACACACATCCTAAGAAGGCATCAGGCCCAGATTCCATCAAACCGCAACTACTACATCACCTACCTCCAGCAACTATCAATTATCTATCTAACATCAGTATATAATGCTTGCTTCAGACTAAACTACTTGGAAACAGGCCCGAGTCATCACATTACCAAAGCCAAACAAGGACTTATTATTTCCGCAAAACTATAGGCCAACTTCCTTGGAAAGGTCCTCGGAAAGCTCATTCAAACTGAACTGAAGAAATTCAATTCTTAAAGGATAACAACATAATCATCCCACAACAATTCCGATTCCGCGAAGAACACAGCACCACCCACCAGGTGACCAGACTAGTCGAGCACATATGTCAGGCCAGAAACATTAGACACAGTACTGGAGCAGTCCTGCTTGACATTGGAAAAGCATTCGGATAACGCCTTATCTACAAGCTCCACCAGTACAACTGCCCCATCCACATTATTGCTTCTTTTCTCCGCAACAGAGCATTCTATGTCCATGTACCAGGAGCGGCAAGTAACACTAGATCCATAGAGGCTGGAGTCCCGCAAGGCTCAGTGCTGGGGCCCATTCTCTACTCAATATACACAAACAAACAGCTGGGAGGACACTTGTCACTATTTGCAGACGACACTGCAGTCTACCGCAGCAGTTCTAACCTGCAATATAGAGTCACAAAAATAGAGCAACACCTACAATCCATCCAGAAATGGGCTAACCAAAAAAACAATAAACGCGGAGAAAACCCAAGCAATACAATACGATTCACATTCAAAAAGAATACCTCCTAACCTGCGTATACGCCTCAGAAATAACAATCTTCCATGGTCAGGCACAATAAAGTATCTAGGCATCAAGCTGGACAAGAGGTTGACATTTAGAGACCACGTTACACACGTTTGTAACAAGGCTGCACCAGCAATATTCAGACTGTGCCCAATCATCAAAGGAAACAGAATAAATATGCGCGCCAAAAAGAAAATCTTCAAAACCGTCATAGGAACCAGCCATCACTTACGGCTCTGAAAATCTGGTCAATGGCCGCAGACACCAACATAACAAGAGTAAAAAAAAGGGTGCACAACAAATAATTCAGAATTGCTGCTGATGCCGGCCGGTACCAGACAAACCGAGACATATACACAAACCATAACATACTCAAAATCCCGGAAATCATCCAAACAAAAATCCATAAAGTTTTTTTTTTTTTTCCCACCAAACCACGGATTCGAACCACCCACTCATCAGAAATCTGGGACAAAATCCACCCGACCCAAGAACGACATTTCCCATCACGACAAAACACCACAAACTACAACATACCATGATAAACAAAAATAAAATACAAACACCATAACACTCACTCAAACAACAAACATCTACACACACCCAAGAGACCCTATCATCCCATCATTTTGTTACCCAACATAATCAGACAGAAGGCAGGGATCAAGGACAGATCCGGTCCTTCGAGTACAGGGGGTAAAAAAATACCCATCAGACCAGCTCGCTCTCTCTCTCTCTCTCTCTCTCTCTCTCTCTCTCTCTCTCTCTCCGTGCCGACGCTGCCCCGCACACGCGTTCGGCCGACACCACACGACAGGTCTTTGGGGCCCCGCCACTGCGCACACGCACGCCTCCTCCTCTTCCTTAGTTCTTTTTCGCTTTTCTTTTCTCCCCCGCCCCCCGCTCTCACCGCCACATCATCCCGCAACCCTTGGGGGATGTTTCCCAACATCAACGCGCCCCAATTCCACTCTCTGCCCGTGCCGCACTCTCCACTTTGCTTCTCCCCGTCCCCTACACACACGACTACCGAAACCCCGGTTGACACACCTTCTCGTAGGACAGGGGTGCGTGCGTGCGTTGTCTTGACGGTGACAGCAACAGCAACGGATCCGTCCATCCCATTCCCCCCCACTCGGTAAAGAACCATGTTCAACCCACACTACACAACAAGGGGGGCACACACGAACGCGAAAGAAAGGGCAGGGCAGGGGCAACTATCTCGTACACATTCTTCCTCAGAACCCACATATCGCATCAACGAACGGCAGGCCAATTGCGGACTCAGCCGTGTCAGGCAAATCCAACCCAACCAACACCTCCCACGGAAACCCTGACACTGATCCAGCAGTACGTCCACATACATCGCCACACCAAATACGGGTGACGAGTGAGCAACAAATGGAACAATACACAACAAGGGCTGACCTAATAAAAACTGCACGTCACGTCATACCTTCCAGACAGACGCAGTTCCGACGGGACGGCGGAACCGTATACGTACCTTTCAGCCACAACAACCGACCGACTGGACACGCCCGCGTCTCCAGCCAGCCAACCACCAGGGCCACACAGCCCGCAAGTTTCAGCGTCAACACTTCTTAACGTACGTTGCAAACTTTTCAAAACATTGCCACACACACACACACACACACACACCACGAAAAGCGTCAACCTCTCTCACACTGGATACACTCAACACTTTTTGTCGGCGGAGCTTGAGGCCAACGGTTGACACACCCCCACCGGCCACACAGGTTTCCCTTTGAAAATTGCAGTGACGGAGACGGTTGTTTCCGAGAGCGCGAGCTGGACGGAGCTGCGGCGCCGCCGCCGCCGCCGAGGGGTAATGAACGCACGCGATGCCGCATGACAGCCCATCACCCAAAGTTTCACCCACAACTGCACAGGTCGCACCCCCTTTTCGCGCCATACTAGTGTCGATCGTCAATTACAGCTGACGGTGTTCGCATTTGCCACTTGACGGGGGGGAAAAGAAAACAAACATCTGACACGCCATGTGTTTCTCTCTCTCTGTTACATCTAGGTCATTCGGCAGCCACTGTAAAAAAAAAAAATATTTTTACGACATGGTTGGGTAAGTGATTTAAAGACAACAATTGTGGGTCACACACCATAGACCATTTCGATAGTGTTCTTGTTCTTCTCTGTTTCCTTTTTTTATCGCTCAATTGAAATAAAACCTGGGGATGATGCAATGCTGCGATATGGCACAACCGTCGTCCATTGTACACAACTCGGGAACAAAAAGAAACCAATTCAGGGAACGTTCGTTCCTTCACAACGTTTCTTTCAACGCACTTGGTCTTTACCATCCTGTATTCAACACACATTTCCTTTCATCAAACTAGGGCATTTCCATAACAGTATTTGCAATACTGCTTCTTCGACGTCATTTCACCATCTCAACTAGAGACAAACAAACAAACAACAAAATAGGAAAACAGCCTTGAGAACCCCGTCCACCAAATTTCAGTTAGCACGGCATCCAAGATTCTTTTCCGGGGAGTGCAGTGCAGCTGACGCTGCTCAGACCATATACCGTCGCCAGTCTCACTCAACTCTTGCGCATTCCATTCTACGCTACGTGACTATGCAAAAATGAATGAATCAAACCCGCCCAGAGAGCGTCTTGTGCGAGGGGACACACGATATAGAGAACAACAAAACACACAGGGGACACCACCAAAGTTGGAGAGAACGTTTCCACCACGGCAGCCGCGCCGTTACGCGCTTTTTTTTTTTTTTTTTTTTTTTTTTTTTTTTTCCTCCCCCCCACTGCACACCTCCGACACCACGGGAACGTTCACCGTCCCGTTGCCCTACACTGGCGTTTTCTTTTCAACCCCCCACCCTATTCCTCGCTCCCCGGACATTCGACCGATCACAAAGTGCAACCTCTCGTTACCGTCGGGTGCCCCTCTTCATCCCCGGGGCGCCAACAACAAAACAAAAACACCACCGACGCCGTCGTCTCGCGTCACCTCACTCAACTGAGCGGAAAATACACGTACATCCAGAATGACGACACCGCCTCCACAAACAAAAACCAGACGTCAGACGTCAGGTCGAAAGAGGGCACCGTACGTCGTGGCGCGTGGTCTCCTAACTCACCTCGCGCGTACAAATACAATGCAATGCGTGTCTCCTCACGTTCACACACACCACCTCCACGCTCCACTTTTACGTCGCCCAACCAACCAACTAACTAACTTAACCCACCCGCTCGGCGTAGAAGCAGCTGTAGGCGGCAACGTGTTTCTCACCCTCGCCACCAACGGTGTGACATCCGACAATCGCGGTTTGCTTTCCGTTCCACACCTCCGGCCATACCATACAAAGGGGACAAAAAAAAAAAAAATATATATATCAAACAAGCCAACTCCAGCGATCCGCCCCCCTAACACCAACACGTCTCGAAACACCCACGCCCACGACCCGGCTGTGGCTAAAGTGCGTATCCCAACGTCACACCAAAACCAAAGGCGCCGGCGCCGCACCACACCACACCACAAGCTACAGCTACAGCTGTGCCGCCGTCCACCCGCTCACAACAACAACAATTCCGCCCTTCCCGCAAAGGCATTTTGGTGGCCCTGAAAAGGGCCGTTTTTTTTTTCTTTTCTTCGCCGCGCCGCGGACGAGCCTCCCATTTCCAAGAGCCACCTCCTTACTTGGAGCTCGTGTACTTGGTCACCGCCTTCGTGCCCTCGCTCACCGCGTGCTTGGCCAGCTCGCCAGGCAGCAAGAGCCGCACAGCGGTCTGGATCTCGCGGGACGTGATGGTCGAGCGCTTGTTGTAGTGCGCCAGGCGAGAAGCCTCGGCCGCAATGCGCTCGAAAATGTCGTTCACGAAGCTGTTCATGATGCTCATCGCCTTCGAAGAGATGCCCGTGTCCGGGTGCACCTGCTTCAGCACCTTGTAGATGTAGATGGCATAGCTCTCCTTCCTCTTGCGCTTCTTCTTCTTGTCGCCCTTCGAAATGTTCTTCTGCGCCTTGCCAGCCTTCTTGGCGGCTTTCCCGCTAGTCTTGGGCGGCATCACGAACAAACAGGCAGGCAGGCAGGCAGGCACGCGCAGTCAGTCAGTCAAGCGCTCCGCTCCAGTCAGCGTCTCCCCACACAGTGGCACCCGCCGAGTCGAATTAGCTGGGTTTCCCCCATGTTTTAGAAGAACCAGTGCCTTTTGCACTCTGTCTTCTCCTCTTTTCTTTTGTGTTTCGGAGCTTTAACTTTTTGGTAATTATTTTGGGGTCTCCTTCCTAATGAGTGATGTAGGTAAGATATTTTTGTGAGGTGCTTAGATGGTGGTGTTTGTAAGGAGGTTGAACTTTGTTAGATCTAGATCCTAAAGATTCGGTTGATGGTTGTTTTTGGGGTTTTAATTTGGGGGTGGATTTCCCTGCCAAGGGTGTTGATGAGTTGGTATCGTGATGTGCGTGCAGCCTCATAAAAGTTGATTGATTTTTGTTGGATGATATGATAGATGGTGGGTTGTCCTAACATGTTTCGGATTTCTTCATTGCTGGTATAGCGGTTTGCTTCAGCTATGATGCGAAATGCTTTGTTTTGTAACGTTTCAATTTTTGTTAAATTTGTGTCAGCGGCCATACTCCATGCCTCCGATCCGTATAGTATAACCGGTAGGATAATTGCCTTCCATGTCTTGATTTTCGTTGCTGTCGTGAGACCCCTTCCTTTTAACAGGGGGTACAGCTGGAAGAGGCGTGCAGCGCCCTTGTTGCACGCCTCATTTAAATGCTGTTTGAACGTCAGGTGTTTATCCAATTTTAGGCCTAGGTACTGGACTGTCTCTCTCCACGGTAGATTTTGGTTGTTTACTGTTAAGTTCCTAAGTGGCTGTTTGCGTTTGGTTGTGAATATTATTGCCTGGCACTTGTCAGGGTTTATCTTCGTTTTCCAGATGTTGCACCATTTGATCATATCTTCTAAGTGTCGTTGCAGGCTGGCCACTATGTAATTTAAATTTCTGCCGCTGTGATATAGCGCTGTGTCATCTGCATACAGCGCTATATTTCCTCTTGGTGCTTTAGGTACATCGTTAGTATATAAGAGGTATAGGAGGGGACCAAGCACAGAACCCTGTGGTACCCCTGCTTCTATTGTTTTCGGTGCACTTTCAGCGCCTTCTATTGTTGAGTAAAACTTCCTGTTTGTGAGGAAGGATCTAATAATTTTTACTATGTGGGTTGGGATGTTTACTTGGAACATTTTGTAGAGCAAGCCGCCATGCCAAACTCGATCAAACGCCTTTTCAATATCTAGAAATATTGCAGCTGTGCTATGTCCTTGGGATTTCTCTGTACAGATGTGCTCTATCAGGCGAATGGCCTGATGTATGGTGCTATGTCCAGCACGAAAACCGAATTGCTCGGGGCAGAGGATGTTGTTTGTTTGGAGGTAGTGCAACAATGGGATCTGTATCAAGATTTCTAGGATTTTAGAGAGGTGGTTTAACAGGGAGATTGGCCGGTAGTTTTGTGGGAATAGATGGTTTTTATTGGGTTTAGGGATTGAGATGATTTTTGCAACCTTCCAGGCTGAAGGGAAATAGTTTATTTTTAGGCAGTTGTTTAGTATGGCTGTGAGATGTGATATAGCGGGTTCAGGAAGGTTTTTGAGGAAGGGAGGTTTGATACTGTCGGGACCAGGGGCTTTGGAGTTGCCGATTCGCCTGATAAGAGCGCCAACTGCACGTTCGCTGACTGGGGTGAAGAAGGTGTCTTGTCTCTGTCGAAGTTTTCTGTTGAGATAGCGCACGCCGACGCCGCACCTTTACCAGCTCGCCCTGCTGCGGCCGCCGACCAATGGGGCGCGCGCGCAACCGGCCGCCGCACCCGAGCCCATAAAGGACCCCCACCCCGCCGGCGCCGGCACGCACTCCGCTGCTCGACTCGCTGCGGCTCGCACCGTTCGGGGCGTTGTGCTTTTCTTTCTCGCTTCTTTCCAAACTAGCCCATCGCCATGTCCGGACGCGGAAAGGGAGGCAAAGTCAAGGGCAAGTCAAAGTCCCGCTCAAGCAGGGCTGGGCTCCAGTTCCCGGTCGGCAGAATCCACCGCCTCCTGCGCAAGGGAAACTACGCCGAGCGCGTCGGCGCCGGGGCGCCCGTCTACCTCGCCGCCGTCATGGAGTACCTCGCGGCTGAGGTGCTCGAGCTGGCCGGAAACGCGGCCCGCGACAACAAGAAGACGCGCATCATCCCGCGCCACCTGCAGCTCGCCATACGCAACGACGAGGAGCTCAACAAGCTCTTGTCGGGCGTCACCATCGCACAGGGAGGTGTCCTGCCCAACATCCAGGCCGTCCTGCTGCCAAAGAAGACCGAGAAGAAGGCCTAAAAGAGAGACAGCGCAATCGGCAACCGCCGCGTGCTCCCTTGGCACGCAGCGCGCCATTTGCCGCCTCGGCTCAAAAAAACAAAACACAATCGGCCCTTTTCAGGGCCACCACACAAACCTACGTCCAAAGCAGAATTCCAGTCGTTCGTCGCACCACTTTTCTCTCTCTCTCTCTCTCTCTCTCTCTCTCTCTCTTTCTGTGTACGGTTTTTCCTTCTTACACACACAGGCGCCGCCATCTTGTACACACGTACTTGGCCACCTCCTCCACTCCACTCCACGCACGCACAGTCTCGCGACCATTAACCAGCACACGTGGCGCACAACAACACACCTCAAAAATAACCCCTCGGCACTCAGCCGCGCCGCAACACACAGCCCATCCACCGACAAGAAGCATACAAGCAAAGAGGGAGGGGAAGGAAGGAAGGAAGGAAGGAGCTCACACAACGCAAGGGCACGCTTCCTTCCCTCCCAACCGCACCGCACACCACGTCAAAAAAAACTCCAAACAAAACTAAAAGGCCAAGTAGACTAAAAAGGAAAAGAAAAACCAGCAACACAGACTCTTTCGCACTTTTCAACTTCCGATCACTGTGGTGGCCCTGAAAAGGGCCGTTTTTCAATCTATCTCTCTTTCCTTCCTTCGGTCTCACACCGCCTAACCGCCGAAACCGTACAGGGTGCGCCCCTGCCTCTTCAGGGCGTACACCACGTCCATGGCCGTCACAGTCTTGCGCTTGGCGTGCTCAGTGTACGTCACCGCGTCGCGGATCACGTTCTCCAGGAACACCTTCAGCACTCCGCGCGTCTCCTCGTAGATCAGACCAGAGATGCGCTTCACGCCGCCCCTGCGCGCCAGGCGGCGGATCGCGGGCTTCGTGATGCCCTGGATGTTGTCGCGCAACACCTTGCGGTGCCGCTTGGCGCCACCCTTGCCGAGCCCCTTTCCTCCCTTGCCGCGGCCTGTCATTCTTCTTCTTCAAGCGTCTCAACCACAATAATATAAAAAACAGAAAGCAAGGCAAGCTCCTCACCCGGCGCTAGCGAGTCGGCTACGGTTGTGGCGCCCAGCGCGCGCGCCGCCCCCCTATATAGACTCTGGGGCCCCGCGGCCCGCCCTCCCCTCCCCCCACCACCGCGCACCGAGGGCATATAAGCGCAGCACCCGGGGCGCGCGGGCCCGTTGTCAAGGCAGCACCGGACGCCGTCGCGCACGCATATCCTCCACGCCGCATCCGCATCCGCATCCGCAGTAGCCATGGCCCGGACAAAGCAAACGGCCCGCAAGTCCACCGGCGGAAAGGCGCCGCGCAAACAGCTCGCCACCAAGGCGGCGAGGAAGAGCGCGCCCGCCACCGGCGGCGTCAAGAAGCCCCACCGCTACAGGCCGGGCACCGTCGCCCTGCGAGAAATCAGGCGCTACCAGAAGAGCACAGAGCTGCTCATCCGCAAGCTGCCATTCCAGCGCCTAGTGCGCGAGATCGCCCAGGACTTCAAGACCGACCTGCGCTTCCAGAGCTCCGCAGTCATGGCCCTGCAGGAGGCCAGCGAGGCCTACCTCGTCGGCCTCTTCGAAGACACCAACCTGTGCGCAATCCACGCCAAGCGAGTCACCATCATGCCCAAGGACATCCAGCTCGCGCGCCGCATCCGCGGCGAGCGCGCCTAAACCCGCACACCGCCAAACAAACAAAACGGCCCTTTTCAGGGCCACTAACGTCTCTCCGTCGCGAGCAAAACTTTGTCGGTCGCAACGACTAGTTCCCCACTCACTCTCCAGTCCAGTCGTCCCACCCCCGGCCCGGCCCGGCGCCGCCGTTTCCAAAAAAAAAAAAACAAAGCACCGCACCGGCCGAGCCAAGTCGCAAGCGTCAATAGCGCCACCCACACAGGCCACGGCACAAAACGTGACGCCCGGAAAGCAAAGCAAAGCAAAAAAGACTATTCCAAAACCACCACCAAGACAAACAAACAAACGCGGCGCAAAATAAATAGGTAAAAATAATAAAAGTAAAATACACTGTATGTAACACCAACCGCGCGCCGCCGCCCACGCCCGCCAACGACCCCACAATCCAACCACCATCCACACATGAAACAAACAAACGCCAGCAAGCAAGACAGACAGACAGACAGACAAGGCAACCGACCGACCACGACACGACAATCAACACCTTCCCGACGTGCTTTGATGGCCCTGAGAAGGGCCGTTTTTGTTTTTGTCCGGGACCGCGCGACAGCCTCTGGTTGCGCGCCGGCCACCAGGCGACGGTGTCAACCGCCAACCCTTCCCTGCCCTTTTTACTTCTTCTTCTTGGGCGAAGCCTTCGCCTTAGACGGCGTCGCCGTCGCCTTCTTCGGGCGCGGCGCCTTCGGCTTCTTCGTCGGAACCTTGGCGGCCTTCTTCGCCTTCGACGGCGACTTGGCCTTGGCCGGCTTGGCCGCAGCCGCCTTCTTCGCACCCGCGGGAGCGGCCGACGCCGCAGACGCCTTCTTGGCGGCGCCCGCCTTCCGACCGGTCGCCGCCTTCACGCCGCCAGCCTTCTTTGCGCCGGCCGCACGGGCCCCCTTCTTCTCCTTGCTGGCCGGAGCGGCGCGCTTCTTCTTCGCACCACCGCCGCCACCACGAGCCTTGCCGCCCTCGGCCGCCCCGCCGCCGGCGCCGGCAAGCTTGAAAGAGCCCGACGCGCCCTTCCCCTTCGTCTGCACCAGCTCGCCAGCCACGACGGCCGACTTGAGGTACTTCTTGATAAAGGGCGCCAGCTTCTCCGCGTCCAGCTTGTAGTGCGCGGCAATGTACTTCTTGATCGCCTGCAGCGACGACCCGCCGCGCTCCTTCAGACTCTTGATGGCGGCCGTCACCATCTCAGAGGTGCGCGGGTGCGCAGGCTTGGCGCGCGGCTTCTTCGCAGACGACGCAGACTTGGCCTTCTTCGTAGTGCCGGTGGCGGCGGGTGCCGCGGCAGTCTCGTTCGTAGCCGCCTGGTCTGCCATCTTTTGCTTGTTCTCTTTTCTTTTTTCCCCTTGGTTTCGCTTCCTTCTCTCCTTCGACGACGCACAACAGCGAGGGGCGCGCAGCAGAGAATAGCCGCGCACGCGCCTGGCCCAGCCAGTGTCGCGGGCGGGCGCGGACGGCCGAGAGAGCGGCCGCCACTCGGCGCGCCGCCGCGCCGCCGCGCCGCGCCTCCCGCGCTTGCTACCGCCCAACGTCCGACAGCCTGCGCGGAGCAGCCCCCAACCTGCGCCGCAACCACCCGCGCCATTCAAACCACCGAGGATGGGGCTACACACACCGACACCACGGTCGCCAACCAGTCGCCGCGGCGGCGCCGCAAACCACGGCCAAACTGCAGCCACCGCGCGCCACAGCCTGGGTCGGCCCGCCGAGAATCGCCGCCCCCGCCCAAATGCCGCCCCCACAGCCCCAGCCGACGACCCGCCACAATGGCCAAACCTTCGTCAAAACTCCCACACCGTCGCCGCGGCAGCCCGGCCACCGCGGCCGGCGCCACAGCCACACGAGCCGAGTCGTGCGGCGATGACGGCCGTGCACAAACGCACCTCCGCCGCCCCATCGCCTTCCGCCGTTTTCCCGATCGGCCCGCAGCCGTCGGGCCACGGCCGCGGGCCGTCCTCCTCCTCTCGCCTCGCCCGCCAACACCCACAGCCCTTCCAACACATTTTTTTTTTTCTTTTTCCTTTTTTTTTTTTTACTTTTTTACGATCGCCGCCTGCGCAACATGGCACCGGCCGACGGAGCGCCAACCCCCCCGCCACAGGCGAAAACAAAACAACGATAAACAAACAAACAAAATAAATTACCAGCCAGCCCCAACTACAGACACACCGAATCTGCCCTCACAGCCGACCTTACACGCCTCAACGTCAAAAACAAAGGTGGTTTCTTTCTTTCAACGGTTACCTTACCTTAGGTTACGTCAACGTTAGGCTAAGAAGGCGTCAGGGTTAGGTTAAGCGTTGACGTGACGTCACGTCTTAACGTAGGCGTTAAGCTAAGGTTGCGGTCACGTACGTTAGGTTAAGGCGACTTGGGGGTTGGCCTAAGAGCTTAGGTTAGGTTACGTTAGTTTAGGTGGCTGCGTTAAGGGGCTTAAAGAAGTTTAGGAGGTTAAGGCGTCGAGGCGGCCGCACCCCCTTAGCTGCTGCGGCTCGGCCACGCCACGCCACGCCACGCTTTGGGGTTTCATAAGGTCGCGCGGCGGGTCGTCGGCACGCCGCAAAGGACAAAACTGCAAGACGACGTCGAAAAACAAACAACAGGTAAAAAATAAATAAGTAAAAATAAACGACGCCGACAGGCGGGGATCAGCAGAACAAGCAGATTCCGGAGAGCGAACGAGACACACACACACGCACGCACACACACAAACCCCCCCGAGCCGAGAGAGCACAGAGCACCACCACGTGTCGGCCTCCGCTCACCCGACTCGGCTGGGCTGGGCTGGGCTGGCGGCCGGGCCGGATGCACGTACACGTACGGCTACAGCCACTACCCGTACACAGCCGCTCTTCACGCAACACCAGCCAAATGGCGCGCCCGCGGCTCGTCGCGGTCGCAACGCCACGCCGGCACACTTTCGGCACCACCGTTTTCGCGCGCACCGCAAACAAAACGCAGCCGACACACACAGAGAGAGAGAGAGAGAAAAAAAAAAAAAAAAAAAAAACACAGAGCGCGAGACGGGCGGCGGCGCACCTTTCGCCAGCCGGCAGGCAATCGACTCGCCCAGTACGACAAACGCGCACGCCACCCCACCCACCAACCAACCAACCAACCAGTCGTCGTCGTCGTCGTCGTCGTCGTCGTCGTCGTCCCGAAATCAAACAAACTCTCAAAAGCACAGCCCCTGCTGCCAACGGACGCAGGCGCCACGCAGCTCCCTTCCCGCCACACTCGATTCGCAGCGCAACTCACCCGGCACACCGTCAAACGACGGGCTGGGCTCGCCGCATCGCCGCAACCTACACACCTTCCCCGCCACGACGCACAGCCCCACCAGACGCCCGTGCCGCAACGACACTACTGCACTACCACTACCGCACTACTCCTCTCGCCCTTGCCATACACGACACAACACGCCAAAAAATGAAAATCCAAATACAAACAAAAACACCGCCCCCACGACCCAAACACATGCACGGCGCGCCAACACACGCGAGGCAAGGCACGCAGCAAACGGCGTCCCCTCCGCGTCGCGCCATCAACCTACACACACAAGGCAACCAACAACAGCCAGCCAGCCAGCCCCACTCTCACGCCGCAAAAACAGAAAACACACCGAAACCGCCAAACGCCGCACATTCGCGCTTCGCACTTACCACACACCTCTCGGCATCCGTTTCGCACACAACGGCGCGACGCACAATACATCATCACGGGCTACGCACGCACACCGCGACCCACTTTTTTACGACGCCCTCGGCAGAGCACACGTGCCCACGCCCACACACAGTCGACACAACGACGCAGCGCGCAGCAGACGCGGCCGCAACACGTACCTCCCCGACGACGCGCCAACACCGCCAGCCACTGCTCACTCGCCCAAGCAACCCGTGCACACAACTGCCACACGCGTCCACCACGCCGCCGCCAACCACCCGCCCGCCAGGGGGCGCTCACGTCCGCGACAACAGCGCGGCACCGCCGGACCGGGCCGGGCCGGGCCGGGCCGGGCCGAACCGGGCCGAGCCGCCGCCTCCTCTCCACTCGGCACGCCACGTCCTGCTTGCAAAACACATGGCTCGTCCCTCTGTACACACAACGCGCCTGCCTGCGGTCGCCGCCGGCATCTATCTACCTGCGCATCGGAGCCAGGCCGGCAAGCCCACACTTAAATAATGCACTTCAACCAGCCAAACAAACCCACTCTTCCTTTCTTTGCACAGCGCATGCAACAGCAGCCCCAGGAGCCGGGCCCGCCGCCAGCGTCTCCTCCTCCTCCTCTGGGCACAGCCAGCCAGCCGTACCCACCGCCCCGCCCCTGCTCTGCAGAACAAGAAAAAACGAAAAAGTACCAACACACGCACCCAAAGCGTAAGCCAGACAAGACCAGCCTCTCCAAGGCCACACACACGCAAAAAAACAAAAAAACAAAAACACTACAACAGAATAAAATGAAAAAGAAAAAGCAAGCTGTCGCCTCGCCCCCGCCCGTCCCCCCACCCCACCACATTCGCCCCCTCCGCTTGTTTTCCTTTCTACAATTTCCCTCTTTTCCACCCAATATCCCGCCGCGGTTTACGGGCACCGGCCGATTTTGCGCCCGCCCACATGTGTGCCTACTCCCCACCACCATTCCCTCCGCAGCCCGCAGCCCGCAGCCCGCTTTTCCCCCCCTCCCTGCCCACACCACACCACACCACACCACACCACACCACACCGACGGTGCTGACGTCGACACGCACCCAAGACAGGGGCCACGACCGTCTTTTTTCCTGGGCCCATCCCCGCACCGCACCGCACCTCCTTCCAATCAACGCTGTGGCGCCTGTGTCCGCGCGAGACGCGTGCGCGCCGCCTCTCTCAACATCCGTCCGCCGTCCGCCGGCCGGCCCGTTTTTCGGCCCCCAGGCCATCCGTCAACCACCACTGCCACTGCCCCTGCCCGCCCCGCACCACACCACACACCGCTGCTTGCCCCGGCCGTTGCCACCAAAGGCGCCAACCGCAGCCCGCGCGCGCCAGAAACTACAGGGACCCAGCCGACCGACGAAAATCAGAGCAATTGGCCGGGAGGATCAAAAAGAGAGCTCCGAAAACCACCGTAGCGAGGCGTGGGAGGAAACGTTACGAGAAGCAGAAAGGGACCAGGAAAAATTCTGGAAATTTCTTAAAACTCGTAAACTAAACACGAAACATCTACATCTACATGGGGAAGGAACGACCCCACAGACCGAGCTGAAGCACTGGCGGATTCACTAGAAAGGCAATTCCAAGCACCAGAAGCGGTAGATGGCGAAACTGATGACCACCAGGAAATGGTACTCAGAAGGGTAAAACCGCATCCTAAGTGCCCCGATCAGAACATCTTTCACAATCCAATAAACGCAGAAACCCCGTATCTTATCACATCACAAACATACACACATCCTAAGAAGGCATCAGGCCCAGATTCCATCAAACCGCAACTACTACATCACCTACCTCCAGCAACTATCAATTATCTATCTAACATCAGTATATAATGCTTGCTTCAGACTAAACTACTTGGAAACAGGCCCGAGTCATCACATTACCAAAGCCAAACAAGGACTTATTATTTCCGCAAAACTATAGGCCAACTTCCTTGGAAAGGTCCTCGGAAAGCTCATTCAAACTGAACTGAAGAAATTCAATTCTTAAAGGATAACAACATAATCATCCCACAACAATTCCGATTCCGCGAAGAACACAGCACCACCCACCAGGTGACCAGACTAGTCGAGCACATATGTCAGGCCAGAAACATTAGACACAGTACTGGAGCAGTCCTGCTTGACATTGGAAAAGCATTCGGATAACGCCTTATCTACAAGCTCCACCAGTACAACTGCCCCATCCACATTATTGCTTCTTTTCTCCGCAACAGAGCATTCTATGTCCATGTACCAGGAGCGGCAAGTAACACTAGATCCATAGAGGCTGGAGTCCCGCAAGGCTCAGTGCTGGGGCCCATTCTCTACTCAATATACACAAACAAACAGCTGGGAGGACACTTGTCACTATTTGCAGACGACACTGCAGTCTACCGCAGCAGTTCTAACCTGCAATATAGAGTCACAAAAATAGAGCAACACCTACAATCCATCCAGAAATGGGCTAACCAAAAAAACAATAAACGCGGAGAAAACCCAAGCAATACAATACGATTCACATTCAAAAAGAATACCTCCTAACCTGCGTATACGCCTCAGAAATAACAATCTTCCATGGTCAGGCACAATAAAGTATCTAGGCATCAAGCTGGACAAGAGGTTGACATTTAGAGACCACGTTACACACGTTTGTAACAAGGCTGCACCAGCAATATTCAGACTGTGCCCAATCATCAAAGGAAACAGAATAAATATGCGCGCCAAAAAGAAAATCTTCAAAACCGTCATAGGAACCAGCCATCACTTACGGCTCTGAAAATCTGGTCAATGGCCGCAGACACCAACATAACAAGAGTAAAAAAAAGGGTGCACAACAAATAATTCAGAATTGCTGCTGATGCCGGCCGGTACCAGACAAACCGAGACATATACACAAACCATAACATACTCAAAATCCCGGAAATCATCCAAACAAAAATCCATAAAGTTTTTTTTTTTTTTCCCACCAAACCACGGATTCGAACCACCCACTCATCAGAAATCTGGGACAAAATCCACCCGACCCAAGAACGACATTTCCCATCACGACAAAACACCACAAACTACAACATACCATGATAAACAAAAATAAAATACAAACACCATAACACTCACTCAAACAACAAACATCTACACACACCCAAGAGACCCTATCATCCCATCATTTTGTTACCCAACATAATCAGACAGAAGGCAGGGATCAAGGACAGATCCGGTCCTTCGAGTACAGGGGGTAAAAAAATACCCATCAGACCAGCTCGCTCTCTCTCTCTCTCTCTCTCTCTCTCTCTCTCTCTCTCTCTCTCCGTGCCGACGCTGCCCCGCACACGCGTTCGGCCGACACCACACGACAGGTCTTTGGGGCCCCGCCACTGCGCACACGCACGCCTCCTCCTCTTCCTTAGTTCTTTTTCGCTTTTCTTTTCTCCCCCGCCCCCCGCTCTCACCGCCACATCATCCCGCAACCCTTGGGGGATGTTTCCCAACATCAACGCGCCCCAATTCCACTCTCTGCCCGTGCCGCACTCTCCACTTTGCTTCTCCCCGTCCCCTACACACACGACTACCGAAACCCCGGTTGACACACCTTCTCGTAGGACAGGGGTGCGTGCGTGCGTTGTCTTGACGGTGACAGCAACAGCAACGGATCCGTCCATCCCATTCCCCCCCACTCGGTAAAGAACCATGTTCAACCCACACTACACAACAAGGGGGGCACACACGAACGCGAAAGAAAGGGCAGGGCAGGGGCAACTATCTCGTACACATTCTTCCTCAGAACCCACATATCGCATCAACGAACGGCAGGCCAATTGCGGACTCAGCCGTGTCAGGCAAATCCAACCCAACCAACACCTCCCACGGAAACCCTGACACTGATCCAGCAGTACGTCCACATACATCGCCACACCAAATACGGGTGACGAGTGAGCAACAAATGGAACAATACACAACAAGGGCTGACCTAATAAAAACTGCACGTCACGTCATACCTTCCAGACAGACGCAGTTCCGACGGGACGGCGGAACCGTATACGTACCTTTCAGCCACAACAACCGACCGACTGGACACGCCCGCGTCTCCAGCCAGCCAACCACCAGGGCCACACAGCCCGCAAGTTTCAGCGTCAACACTTCTTAACGTACGTTGCAAACTTTTCAAAACATTGCCACACACACACACACACACACACACCACGAAAAGCGTCAACCTCTCTCACACTGGATACACTCAACACTTTTTGTCGGCGGAGCTTGAGGCCAACGGTTGACACACCCCCACCGGCCACACAGGTTTCCCTTTGAAAATTGCAGTGACGGAGACGGTTGTTTCCGAGAGCGCGAGCTGGACGGAGCTGCGGCGCCGCCGCCGCCGCCGAGGGGTAATGAACGCACGCGATGCCGCATGACAGCCCATCACCCAAAGTTTCACCCACAACTGCACAGGTCGCACCCCCTTTTCGCGCCATACTAGTGTCGATCGTCAATTACAGCTGACGGTGTTCGCATTTGCCACTTGACGGGGGGGAAAAGAAAACAAACATCTGACACGCCATGTGTTTCTCTCTCTCTGTTACATCTAGGTCATTCGGCAGCCACTGTAAAAAAAAAAAAATATTTTTACGACATGGTTGGGTAAGTGATTTAAAGACAACAATTGTGGGTCACACACCATAGACCATTTCGATAGTGTTCTTGTTCTTCTCTGTTTCCTTTTTTTATCGCTCAATTGAAATAAAACCTGGGGATGATGCAATGCTGCGATATGGCACAACCGTCGTCCATTGTACACAACTCGGGAACAAAAAGAAACCAATTCAGGGAACGTTCGTTCCTTCACAACGTTTCTTTCAACGCACTTGGTCTTTACCATCCTGTATTCAACACACATTTCCTTTCATCAAACTAGGGCATTTCCATAACAGTATTTGCAATACTGCTTCTTCGACGTCATTTCACCATCTCAACTAGAGACAAACAAACAAACAACAAAATAGGAAAACAGCCTTGAGAACCCCGTCCACCAAATTTCAGTTAGCACGGCATCCAAGATTCTTTTCCGGGGAGTGCAGTGCAGCTGACGCTGCTCAGACCATATACCGTCGCCAGTCTCACTCAACACGCGATCTAGTGTCATTCTACGCTACGTGACTATGCAAAAATGAATGAATCAAACCCGCCCAGAGAGCGTCTTGTGCGAGGGGACACACGATATAGAGAACAACAAAACACACAGGGGACACCACCAAAGTTGGAGAGAACGTTTCCACCACGGCAGCCGCGCCGTTACGCGCTTTTTTTTTTTTTTTTTTTTTTTTTTTTTTTCCTCCCCCCCACTGCACACCTCCGACACCACGGGAACGTTCACCGTCCCGTTGCCCTACACTGGCGTTTTCTTTTCAACCCCCCACCCTATTCCTCGCTCCCCGGACATTCGACCGATCACAAAGTGCAACCTCTCGTTACCGTCGGGTGCCCCTCTTCATCCCCGGGGCGCCAACAACAAAACAAAAACACCACCGACGCCGTCGTCTCGCGTCACCTCACTCAACTGAGCGGAAAATACACGTACATCCAGAATGACGACACCGCCTCCACAAACAAAAACCAGACGTCAGACGTCAGGTCGAAAGAGGGCACCGTACGTCGTGGCGCGTGGTCTCCTAACTCACCTCGCGCGTACAAATACAATGCAATGCGTGTCTCCTCACGTTCACACACACCACCTCCACGCTCCACTTTTACGTCGCCCAACCAACCAACTAACTAACTTAACCCACCCGCTCGGCGTAGAAGCAGCTGTAGGCGGCAACGTGTTTCTCACCCTCGCCACCAACGGTGTGACATCCGACAATCGCGGTTTGCTTTCCGTTCCACACCTCCGGCCATACCATACAAAGGGGACAAAAAAAAAAAAAATATATATATCAAACAAGCCAACTCCAGCGATCCGCCCCCCTAACACCAACACGTCTCGAAACACCCACGCCCACGACCCGGCTGTGGCTAAAGTGCGTATCCCAACGTCACACCAAAACCAAAGGCGCCGGCGCCGCACCACACCACACCACAAGCTACAGCTACAGCTGTGCCGCCGTCCACCCGCTCACAACAACAACAATTCCGCCCTTCCCGCAAAGGCATTTTGGTGGCCCTGAAAAGGGCCGTTTTTTTTTTCTTTTCTTCGCCGCGCCGCGGACGAGCCTCCCATTTCCAAGAGCCACCTCCTTACTTGGAGCTCGTGTACTTGGTCACCGCCTTCGTGCCCTCGCTCACCGCGTGCTTGGCCAGCTCGCCAGGCAGCAAGAGCCGCACAGCGGTCTGGATCTCGCGGGGACGTGATGGTCGAGCGCTTGTTGTAGTGCGCCAGGCGAGAAGCCTCGGCCGCAATGCGCTCGAAAATGTCGTTCACGAAGCTGTTCATGATGCTCATCGCCTTCGAAGAGATGCCCGTGTCCGGGTGCACCTGCTTCAGCACCTTGTAGATGTAGATGGCATAGCTCTCCTTCCTCTTGCGCTTCTTCTTCTTGTCGCCCTTCGAAATGTTCTTCTGCGCCTTGCCAGCCTTCTTGGCGGCTTTCCCGCTAGTCTTGGGCGGCATCACGAACAAACAGGCAGGCAGGCAGGCAGGCACGCGCAGTCAGTCAGTCAAGCGCTCCGCTCCAGTCAGCGTCTCCCCACACAGTGGCACCCGCCGCACGCCGACGCCGCACCTTTACCAGCTCGCCCTGCTGCGGCCGCCGACCAATGGGGCGCGCGCGCAACCGGCCGCCGCACCCGAGCCCATAAAGGACCCCCACCCCGCCGGCGCCGGCACGCACTCCGCTGCTCGACTCGCTGCGGCTCGCACCGTTCGGGGGCGTTGTGCTTTTCTTTCTCGCTTCTTTCCAAACTAGCCCATCGCCATGTCCGGACGCGGAAAGGGAGGCAAAGTCAAGGGCAAGTCAAAGTCCCGCTCAAGCAGGGCTGGGCTCCAGTTCCCGGTCGGCAGAATCCACCGCCTCCTGCGCAAGGGAAACTACGCCGAGCGCGTCGGCGCCGGGGCGCCCGTCTACCTCGCCGCCGTCATGGAGTACCTCGCGGCTGAGGTGCTCGAGCTGGCCGGAAACGCGGCCCGCGACAACAAGAAGACGCGCATCATCCCGCGCCACCTGCAGCTCGCCATACGCAACGACGAGGAGCTCAACAAGCTCTTGTCGGGCGTCACCATCGCACAGGGAGGTGTCCTGCCCAACATCCAGGCCGTCCTGCTGCCAAAGAAGACCGAGAAGAAGGCCTAAAAGAGAGACAGCGCAATCGGCAACCGCCGCGTGCTCCCTTGGCACGCAGCGCGCCATTTGCCGCCTCGGCTCAAAAAAACAAAACACAATCGGCCCTTTTCAGGGCCACCACACAAACCTACGTCCAAAGCAGAATTCCAGTCGTTCGTCGCACCACTTTTCTCTCTCTCTCTCTCTCCTCTCTCTCTCTCTTTCTGTGTACGGTTTTTCCTTCTTACACACACAGGCGCCGCCATCTTGTACACACGTACTTGGCCACCTCCTCCACTCCACTCCACGCACGCACAGTCTCGCGACCATTAACCAGCACACGTGGCGCACAACAACACACCTCAAAAATAACCCCTCGGCACTCAGCCGCGCCGCAACACACAGCCCATCCACCGACAAGAAGCATACAAGCAAAGAGGGAGGGGAAGGAAGGAAGGAAGGAAGGAGCTCACACAACGCAAGGGCACGCTTCCTTCCCTCCCAACCGCACCGCACACCACGTCAAAAAAAACTCCAAACAAAACTAAAAGGCCAAGTAGACTAAAAAGGAAAAGAAAAACCAGCAACACAGACTCTTTCGCACTTTTCAACTTCCGATCACTGTGGTGGCCCTGAAAAGGGCCGTTTTTCAATCTATCTCTCTTTCCTTCCTTCGGTCTCACACCGCCTAACCGCCGAAACCGTACAGGGTGCGCCCCTGCCTCTTCAGGGCGTACACCACGTCCATGGCCGTCACAGTCTTGCGCTTGGCGTGCTCAGTGTACGTCACCGCGTCGCGGATCACGTTCTCCAGGAACACCTTCAGCACTCCGCGCGTCTCCTCGTAGATCAGACCAGAGATGCGCTTCACGCCGCCCCTGCGCGCCAGGCGGCGGATCGCGGGCTTCGTGATGCCCTGGATGTTGTCGCGCAACACCTTGCGGTGCCGCTTGGCGCCACCCTTGCCGAGCCCCTTCCTCCCTTGCCGCGGCCTGTCATTCTTCTTCTTCAAGCGTCTCAACCACAATAATATAAAAAACAGAAAGCAAGGCAAGCTCCTCACCCGGCGCTAGCGAGTCGGCTACGGTTGTGGCGCCCAGCGCGCGCGCCGCCCCCCTATATAGACTCTGGGGCCCCGCGGCCCGCCCTCCCTCCCCCCACCACCGCGCACCGAGGGCATATAAGCGCAGCACCCGGGGCGCGCGGGCCCGTTGTCAAGGCAGCACCGGACGCCGTCGCGCACGCATATCCTCCACGCCGCATCCGCATCCGCGATCCGCAGTAGCCATGGCCCGGACAAAGCAAACGGCCCGCAAGTCCACCGGCGGAAAGGCGCCGCGCAAACAGCTCGCCACCAAGGCGGCGAGGAAGAGCGCGGCCCGCCACCGGCGGCGTCAAGAAGCCCCACCGCTACAGGCCGGGCACCGTCGCCCTGCGAGAAATCAGGCGCTACCAGAAGAGCACAGAGCTGCTCATCCGCAAGCTGCCATTCCAGCGCCTAGTGCGCGAGATCGCCCAGGACTTCAAGACCGACCTGCGCTTCCAGAGCTCCGCAGTCATGGCCCTGCAGGAGGCCAGCGAGGCCTACCTCGTCGGCCTCTTCGAAGACACCAACCTGTGCGCAATCCACGCCAAGCGAGTCACCATCATGCCCAAGGACATCCAGCTCGCGCGCCGCATCCGCGGCGAGCGCGCCTAAACCCGCACACCGCCAAACAAACAAAACGGCCCTTTTCAGGGCCACTAACGTCTCTCCGTCGCGAGCAAAAACTTTGTCGGTCGCAACGACTAGTTCCCCACTCACTCTCCAGTCCAGTCGTCCCACCCCCGGCCCGGCCCGGCGCCGCCGTTTCAAAAAAAAAAAAAACAAAGCACCGCACCGGCCGAGCCAAGTCGCAAGCGTCAATAGCGCCACCCACACAGGCCACGGCACAAAACGTGACGCCCGGAAAGCAAAGCAAAGCAAAAAAGACTATTCCAAAACCACCACCAAGACAAACAAACAAACGCGGCGCAAAATAAATAGGTAAAAAATAATAAAAGTAAAATACACTGTATGTAACACCAACCGCGCGCCGCCGCCCACGCCCGCCAACGACCCCACAATCCAACCACCATCCACACATGAAACAAACAAACGCCAGCAAGCAAGACAGACAGACAGACAGACAAGGCAACCGACCGACCACGACACGACAATCAACACCTTCCCGACGTGCTTTGATGGCCCTGAGAAGGGCCGTTTTTGTTTTTGTCCGGGACCGCGCGACAGCCTCTGGTTGCGCGCCGGCCACCAGGCGACGGTGTCAACCGCCAACCCTTCCCTGCCCTTTTTACTTCTTCTTCTTGGGCGAAGCCTTCGCCTTAGACGGCGTCGCCGTCGCCTTCTTCGGGCGCGGCGCCTTCGGCTTCTTCGTCGGAACCTTGGCGGCCTTCTTCGCCTTCGACGGCGACTTGGCCTTGGCCGGCTTGGCCGCAGCCGCCTTCTTCGCACCCGCGGGAGCGGCCGACGCCGCAGACGCCTTCTTGGCGGCGCCCGCCTTCCGACCGGTCGCCGCCTTCACGCCGCCAGCCTTCTTTGCGCCGGCCGCACGGGCCCCCCTTCTTCTCCTTGCTGGCCGGAGCGGCGCGCTTCTTCTTCGCACCACCGCCGCCACCACGAGCCTTGCCGCCCTCGGCCGCCCCGCCGCCGGCGCCGGCAAGCTTGAAAGAGCCCGACGCGCCCTTCCCCTTCGTCTGCACCAGCTCGCCAGCCACGACGGCCGACTTGAGGTACTTCTTGATAAAGGGCGCCAGCTTCTCCGCGTCCAGCTTGTAGTGCGCGGCAATGTACTTCTTGATCGCCTGCAGCGACGACCCGCCGCGCTCCTTCAGACTCTTGATGGCGGCCGTCACCATCTCAGAGGTGCGCGGGGTGCGCAGGCTTGGCGCGCGGCTTCTTCGCAGACGACGCAGACTTGGCCTTCTTCGTAGTGCCGGTGGCGGCGGGTGCCGCGGCAGTCTCGTTCGTAGCCGCCTGGTCTGCCATCTTTTGCTTGTTCTCTTTTCTTTTTTCCCCTTGGTTTCGCTTCCTTCTCTCCTTCGACGACGCACAACAGCGAGGGGCGCGCAGCAGAGAATAGCCGCGCACGCGCCTGGCCCAGCCAGTGTCGCGGGCGGGCGCGGACGGCCGAGAGAGCGGCCGCCACTCGGCGCGCCGCCGCGCCGCCGCGCCGCGCCTCCCGCGCTTGCTACCGCCCAACGTCCGACAGCCTGCGCGGAGCAGCCCCCAACCTGCGCCGCAACCACCCGCGCCATTCAAACCACCGAGGATGGGGCTACACACACCGACACCCACGGTCGCCAACCAGTCGCCGCGGCGGCGCCGCAAACCACGGCCAAACTGCAGCCACCGCGCGCCACAGCCTGGGTCGGCCCGCCGAGAATCGCCGCCCCCGCCCAATGCCGCCCCCCACAGCCCCAGCCGACGACCCGCCACAATGGCCAAACCTTCGTCAAAACTCCCACACCGTCGCCGCGGCAGCCCGGCCACCGCGGCCGGCGCCACAGCCACACGAGCCGAGTCGTGCGGCGATGACGGCCGTGCACAAACGCACCTCCGCCGCCCCATCGCCTTCCGCCGTTTTCCCGATCGGCCCGCAGCCGTCGGGCCACGGCCGCGGGCCGTCCTCCTCCTCTCGCCTCGCCCGCCAACACCCACAGCCCTTCCAACACATTTTTTTTTTCTTTTTCCTTTTTTTTTTTTACTTTTTTACGATCGCCGCCTGCGCAACATGGCACCGGCCGACGGAGCGCCAACCCCCCCGCCACAGGCGAAAACAAAACAACGATAAACAAACAAACAAAATAAATTACCAGCCAGCCCCAACTACAGACACACCGAATCTGCCCTCACAGCCGACCTTACACGCCTCAACGTCAAAAACAAAGGTGGTTTCTTTCTTTCAACGGTTACCTTACCTTAGGTTACGTCAACGTTAGGCTAAGAAGGCGTCAGGGTTAGGTTAAGCGTTGACGTGACGTCACGTCTTAACGTAGGCGTTAAGCTAAGGTTGCGGTCACGTACGTTAGGTTAAGGCGACTTGGGGGTTGGCCTAAGAGCTTAGGTTAGGTTACGTTAGTTTAGGTGGCTGCGTTAAGGGGCTTAAAGAAGTTTAGGAGGTTAAGGCGTCGAGGCGGCCGCACCCCCTTAGCTGCTGCGGCTCGGCCACGCCACGCCACGCCACGCTTTGGGGTTTCATAAGGTCGCGCGGCGGGTCGTCGGCACGCCGCAAAGGACAAAACTGCAAGACGACGTCGAAAAACAAACAACAGGTAAAAAATAAATAAGTAAAAATAAACGACGCCGACAGGCGGGGATCAGCAGAACAAGCAGATTCCGGAGAGCGAACGAGACACACACACACGCACGCACACACACAAACCCCCCCGAGCCGAGAGAGCACAGAGCACCACCACGTGTCGGCCTCCGCTCACCCGACTCGGCTGGGCTGGGCTGGGCTGGCGGCCGGGCCGGATGCACGTACACGTACGGCTACAGCCACTACCCGTACACAGCCGCTCTTCACGCAACACCAGCCAAATGGCGCGCCCGCGGCTCGTCGCGGTCGCAACGCCACGCCGGCACACTTTCGGCACCACCGTTTTCGCGCGCACCGCAAACAAAACGCAGCCGACACACACAGAGAGAGAGAGAGAGAAAAAAAAAAAAAAAAAAAAAACACAGAGCGCGAGACGGGCGGCGGCGCACCTTTCGCCAGCCGGCAGGCAATCGACTCGCCCAGTACGACAAACGCGCACGCCACCCCACCCACCAACCAACCAACCAACCAGTCGTCGTCGTCGTCGTCGTCGTCGTCGTCGTCGTCCCGAAATCAAACAAACTCTCAAAAGCACAGCCCCTGCTGCCAACGGACGCAGGCGCCACGCAGCTCCCTTCCCGCCACACTCGATTCGCAGCGCAACTCACCCGGCACACCGTCAAACGACGGGCTGGGCTCGCCGCATCGCCGCAACCTACACACCTTCCCCGCCACGACGCACAGCCCCACCAGACGCCCGTGCCGCAACGACACTACTGCACTACCACTACCGCACTACTCCTCTCGCCCTTGCCATACACGACACAACACGCCAAAAAATGAAAATCCAAATACAAACAAAAACACCGCCCCCACGACCCAAACACATGCACGGCGCGCCAACACACGCGAGGCAAGGCACGCAGCAAACGGCGTCCCCTCCGCGTCGCGCCATCAACCTACACACACAAGGCAACCAACAACAGCCAGCCAGCCAGCCCCACTCTCACGCCGCAAAAACAGAAAACACACCGAAACCGCCAAACGCCGCACATTCGCGCTTCGCACTTACCACACACCTCTCGGCATCCGTTTCGCACACAACGGCGCGACGCACAATACATCATCACGGGCTACGCACGCACACCGCGACCCACTTTTTTACGACGCCCTCGGCAGAGCACACGTGCCCACGCCCACACACAGTCGACACAACGACGCAGCGCGCAGCAGACGCGGCCGCAACACGTACCTCCCCGACGACGCGCCAACACCGCCAGCCACTGCTCACTCGCCCAAGCAACCCGTGCACACAACTGCCACACGCGTCCACCACGCCGCCGCCAACCACCCGCCCGCCAGGGGGCGCTCACGTCCGCGACAACAGCGCGGCACCGCCGGACCGGGCCGAACCGGGCCGAGCCGCCGCCTCCTCTCCACTCGGCACGCCACGTCCTGCTTGCAAAACACATGGCTCGTCCCTCTGTACACACAACGCGCCTGCCTGCGGTCGCCGCCGGCATCTATCTACCTGCGCATCGGAGCCAGGCCGGCAAGCCCACACTTAAATAATGCACTTCAACCAGCCAAACAAACCCACTCTTCCTTTCTTTGCACAGCGCATGCAAGCAGCAGCCCAGGAGCCGGGCCCGCCGCCAGCGTCTCCTCCTCCTCCTCTGGGCACAGCCAGCCAGCCGTACCCACCGCCCCGCCCCTGCTCTGCAGAACAAGAAAAAACGAAAAAGTACCAACACACGCACCCAAAGCGTAAGCCAGACAAGACCAGCCTCTCCAAGGCCACACACACGCAAAAAAGACAAAAAAACAAAAACACTACAACAGAATAAAATGAAAAAGAAAAAGCAAGCTGTCGCCTCGCCCCCGCCCGTCCCCCCACCCCACCACATTCGCCCCCTCCGCTTGTTTTCCTTTCTACAATTTCCCTCTTTTCCACCCAATATCCCGCCGCGGTTTACGGGCACCGGCCGATTTTGCGCCCGCCCACATGTGTGCCTACTCCCCACCACCATTCCCCTCCGCAGCCCGCAGCCCGCAGCCCGCTTTTCCCCCCCTCCCTGCCCACACCACACCACACCACACCACACCACACCACACCGACGGTGCTGACGTCGACACGCACCCAAGACAGGGGCCACGACCGTCTTTTTTCCTGGGCCCATCCCCGCACCGCACCGCACCTCCTTCCAATCAACGCTGTGGCGCCTGTGTCCGCGCGAGACGCGTGCGCGCCGCCTCTCTCAACATCCGTCCGCCGTCCGCCGGCCGGCCCGTTTTTCGGCCCCCAGGCCATCCGTCAACCACCACTGCCACTGCCCCTGCCCGCCCCGCACCACACCACACACCGCTGCTTGCCCCGGCCGTTGCCACCAAAGGCGCCAACCGCAGCCCGCGCGCGCCAGAAACTACAGGGACCCAGCCGACCGACGAAAATCAGAGCAATTGGCCGGGAGGATCAAAAAGAGAGCTCCGAAAACCACCGTAGCGAGGCGTGGGAGGAAACGTTACGAGAAGCAGAAAGGGACCAGGAAAAATTCTGGAAATTTCTTAAAACTCGTAAACTAAACACGAAACATCTACATCTACATGGGGAAGGAACGACCCCACAGACCGAGCTGAAGCACTGGCGGATTCACTAGAAAGGCAATTCCAAGCACCAGAAGCGGTAGATGGCGAAACTGATGACCACCAGGAAATGGTACTCAGAAGGGTAAAACCGCATCCTAAGTGCCCCGATCAGAACATCTTTCACAATCCAATAAACGCAGAAACCCCGTATCTTATCACATCACAAACATACACACATCCTAAGAAGGCATCAGGCCCAGATTCCATCAAACCGCAACTACTACATCACCTACCTCCAGCAACTATCAATTATCTATCTAACATCAGTATATAATGCTTGCTTCAGACTAAACTACTTGGAAACAGGCCCGAGTCATCACATTACCAAAGCCAAACAAGGACTTATTATTTCCGCAAAACTATAGGCCAACTTCCTTGGAAAGGTCCTCGGAAAGCTCATTCAAACTGAACTGAAGAAATTCAATTCTTAAAGGATAACAACATAATCATCCCACAACAATTCCGATTCCGCGAAGAACACAGCACCACCCACCGGGTGACCAGACTAGTCGAGCACATATGTCAGGCCAGAAACATTAGACACAGTACTGGAGCAGTCCTGCTTGACATTGGAAAAGCATTCGGATAACGCCTTATCTACAAGCTCCACCAGTACAACTGCCCCATCCACATTATTGCTTCTTTTCTCCGCAACAGAGCATTCTATGTCCATGTACCAGGAGCGGCAAGTAACACTAGATCCATAGAGGCTGGAGTCCCGCAAGGCTCAGTGCTGGGGCCCATTCTCTACTCAATATACACAAACAAACAGCTGGGAGGACACTTGTCACTATTTGCAGACGACACTGCAGTCTACCGCAGCAGTTCTAACCTGCAATATAGAGTCACAAAAATAGAGCAACACCTACAATCCATCCAGAAATGGGCTAACCAAAAAAACAATAAACGCGGAGAAAACCCAAGCAATACAATACGATTCACATTCAAAAAGAATACCTCCTAACCTGCGTATACGCCTCAGAAATAACAATCTTCCATGGTCAGGCACAATAAAGTATCTAGGCATCAAGCTGGACAAGAGGTTGACATTTAGAGACCACGTTACACACGTTTTGTAACAAGGCTGCACCAGCAATATTCAGACTGTGCCCAATCATCAAAGGAAACAGAATAAATATGCGCGCCAAAAAGAAAATCTTCAAAACCGTCATAGGAAACCAGCCATCACTTACGGCTCTGAAAATCTGGTCAATGGCCGCAGACACCAACATAACAAGAGTAAAAAAAAAGGGGTGCACAACAAATAATTCAGAATTGCTGCTGATGCCGGCCGGGTACCAGACAAACCGAGACATATACACAAACCATAACATACTCAAAATCCCGGAAATCATCCAAACAAAAATCCATAAAGTTTTTTTTTTTTTTCCCACCAAACCACGGATTCGAACCACCCACTCATCAGAAATCTGGGACAAAATCCACCCGACCCAAGAACGACATTTCCCATCACGACAAAACACCACAAACTACAACATACCATGATAAACAAAAATAAAATACAAACACCATAACACTCACTCAAACAACAAACATCTACACACACCCAAGAGACCCTATCATCCCATCATTTTGTTACCCAACATAATCAGACAGAAGGCAGGGATCAAGGACAGATCCGGTCCTTCGAGTACAGGGGGTAAAAAAATACCCATCAGACCAGCTCGCTCTCTCTCTCTCTCTCTCTCTCTCTCTCTCTCTCTCTCTCTCTCTCTCTCTCTCTCTCTCTCCGTGCCGACGCTGCCCCGCACACGCGTTCGGCCGACACCACACGACAGGTCTTTGGGGCCCCGCCACTGCGCACACGCACGCCTCCTCCTCTTCCTTAGTTCTTTTTCGCTTTTCTTTTCTCCCCCGCCCCCCGCTCTCACCGCCACATCATCCCGCAACCCTTGGGGGATGTTTCCCAACATCAACGCGCCCCAATTCCACTCTCTGCCCCGTGCCGCACTCTCCACTTTGCTTCTCCCCGTCCCCTACACACACGACTACCGAAACCCCGGTTGACACACCTTCTCGTAGGACAGGGGTGCGTGCGTGCGTTGTCTTGACGGTGACAGCAACAGCAACGGATCCGTCCATCCCATTCCCCCCCACTCGGTAAAGAACCATGTTCAACCCACACTACACAACAAGGGGGGCACACACGAACGCGAAAGAAAGGGCAGGGCAGGGGCAACTATCTCGTACACATTCTTCCTCAGAACCCACATATCGCATCAACGAACGGCAGGCCAATTGCGGACTCAGCCGTGTCAGGCAAATCCAACCCAACCAACACCTCCCACGGAAACCCTGACACTGATCCAGCAGTACGTCCACATACATCGCCACACCAAATACGGGTGACGAGTGAGCAACAAATGGAACAATACACAACAAGGGCTGACCTAATAAAAACTGCACGTCACGTCATACCTTCCAGACAGACGCAGTTCCGACGGGACGGCGGAACCGTATACGTACCTTTCAGCCACAACAACCGACCGACTGGACACGCCCGCGTCTCCAGCCAGCCAACCACCAGGGCCACACAGCCCGCAAGTTTCAGCGTCAACACTTCTTAACGTACGTTGCAAACTTTTCAAAACATTGCCACACACACACACACACACACACACCACGAAAAGCGTCAACCTCTCTCACACTGGATACACTCAACACTTTTTGTCGGCGGAGCTTGAGGCCAACGGTTGACACACCCCCACCGGCCACACAGGTTTCCCTTTGAAAATTGCAGTGACGGAGACGGTTGTTTCCGAGAGCGCGAGCTGGACGGAGCTGCGGCGCCGCCGCCGCCGCCGAGGGGTAATGAACGCACGCGATGCCGCATGACAGCCCATCACCCAAAGTTTCACCCACAACTGCACAGGTCGCACCCCCTTTTCGCGCCATACTAGTGTCGATCGTCAATTACAGCTGACGGTGTTCGCATTTGCCACTTGACGGGGGGGGAAAAGAAAACAAACATCTGACACGCCATGTGTTTCTCTCTCTCTGTTACATCTAGGTCATTCGGCAGCCACTGTAAAAAAAAAAAAATATTTTTACGACATGGTTGGGTAAGTGATTTAAAGACAACAATTGTGGGTCACACACCATAGACCATTTCGATAGTGTTCTTGTTCTTCTCTGTTTCCTTTTTTTTATCGCTCAATTGAAATAAAACCTGGGGATGATGCAATGCTGCGATATGGCACAACCGTCGTCCATTGTACACAACTCGGGAACAAAAAGAAACCAATTCAGGGAACGTTCGTTCCTTCACAACGTTTCTTTCAACGCACTTGGTCTTTACCATCCTGTATTCAACACACATTTCCTTTCATCAAACTAGGGCATTTCCATAACAGTATTTGCAATACTGCTTCTTCGACGTCATTTCACCATCTCAACTAGAGACAAACAAACAAACAACAAAATAGGAAAACAGCCTTGAGAACCCCGTCCACCAAATTTCAGTTAGCACGGCATCCAAGATTCTTTTCCGGGGAGTGCAGTGCAGCTGACGCTGCTCAGACCATATACCGTCGCCAGTCTCACTCAACTCTTGCGCATTCCATTCTACGCTACGTGACTATGCAAAAATGAATGAATCAAACCCGCCCAGAGAGCGTCTTGTGCGAGGGGACACACGATATAGAGAACAACAAAACACACAGGGGACACCACCAAAGTTGGAGAGAACGTTTCCACCACGGCAGCCGCGCCGTTACGCGCTTTTTTTTTTTTTTTTTTTTTTTTTTTTTTTTTTTTTTTTTTTTTCCTCCCCCCCACTGCACACCTCCGACACCACGGGAACGTTCACCGTCCCGTTGCCCTACACTGGCGTTTTCTTTTCAACCCCCCACCCTATTCCTCGCTCCCCGGACATTCGACCGATCACAAAGTGCAACCTCTCGTTACCGTCGGGTGCCCCTCTTCATCCCCGGGGCGCCAACAACAAAACAAAAACACCACCGACGCCGTCGTCTCGCGTCACCTCACTCAACTGAGCGGAAAATACACGTACATCCAGAATGACGACACCGCCTCCACAAACAAAAACCAGACGTCAGACGTCAGGTCGAAAGAGGGCACCGTACGTCGTGGCGCGTGGTCTCCTAACTCACCTCGCGCGTACAAATACAATGCAATGCGTGTCTCCTCACGTTCACACACACCACCTCCACGCTCCACTTTTACGTCGCCCAACCAACCAACTAACTAACTTAACCCACCCGCTCGGCGTAGAAGCAGCTGTAGGCGGCAACGTGTTTCTCACCCTCGCCACCAACGGTGTGACATCCGACAATCGCGGTTTGCTTTCCGTTCCACACCTCCGGCCATACCATACAAAGGGGACAAAAAAAAAAAAAAAAATATATATATCAAACAAGCCAACTCCAGCGATCCGCCCCCCTAACACCAACACGTCTCGAAACACCCACGCCCACGACCCGGCTGTGGCTAAAGTGCGTATCCCAACGTCACACCAAAACCAAAGGCGCCGGCGCCGCACCACACCACACCACAAGCTACAGCTACAGCTGTGCCGCCGTCCACCCGCTCACAACAACAACAATTCCGCCCTTCCCGCAAAGGCATTTTGGTGGCCCTGAAAAGGGCCGTTTTTTTTTTCTTTTCTTCGCCGCGCCGCGGACGAGCCTCCCATTCTCCAAGAGCCACCTCCTTACTTGGAGCTCGTGTACTTGGTCACCGCCTTCGTGCCCTCGCTCACCGCGTGCTTGGCCAGCTCGCCAGGCAGCAAGAGCCGCACAGCGGTCTGGATCTCGCGGGACGTGATGGTCGAGCGCTTGTTGTAGTGCGCCCAGGCGAGAAGCCTCGGCCGCAATGCGCTCGAAAATGTCGTTCACGAAGCTGTTCATGATGCTCATCGCCTTCGAAGAGATGCCCGTGTCCGGGTGCACCTGCTTCAGCACCTTGTAGATGTAGATGGCATAGCTCTCCTTCCTCTTGCGCTTCTTCTTCTTGTCGCCCTTCGAAATGTTCTTCTGCGCCTTGCCAGCCTTCTTGGCGGCTTTCCCGCTAGTCTTGGGCGGCATCACGAACAAACAGGCAGGCAGGCAGGCAGGCACGCGCAGTCAGTCAGTCAAGCGCTCCGCTCCAGTCAGCGTCTCCCCCACACAGTGGCACCCGCCGCACGCCGACGCCGCACCTTTACCAGCTCGCCCTGCTGCGGCCCGCCGACCAATGGGGCGCGCGCGCAACCGGCCGCCGCACCCGAGCCCATAAAGGACCCCCACCCCGCCGGCGCCGGCACGCACTCCGCTGCTCGACTCGCTGCGGCTCGCACCGTTCGGGGCGTTGTGCTTTTCTTTCTCGCTTCTTTCCAAACTAGCCCATCGCCATGTCCGGACGCGGAAAGGGAGGCAAAGTCAAGGGCAAGTCAAAGTCCCGCTCAAGCAGGGCTGGGCTCCAGTTCCCGGTCGGCAGAATCCACCGCCTCCTGCGCAAGGGAAACTACGCCGAGCGCGTCGGCGCCGGGGCGCCCGTCTACCTCGCCGCCGTCATGGAGTACCTCGCGGCTGAGGTGCTCGAGCTGGCCGGAAACGCGGCCCGCGACAACAAGAAGACGCGCATCATCCCGCGCCACCTGCAGCTCGCCATACGCAACGACGAGGAGCTCAACAAGCTCTTGTCGGGCGTCACCATCGCACAGGGAGGTGTCCTGCCCAACATCCAGGCCGTCCTGCTGCCAAAGAAGACCGAGAAGAAGGCCTAAAAGAGAGACAGCGCAATCGGCAACCGCCGCGTGCTCCCTTGGCACGCAGCGCGCCATTTGCCGCCTCGGCTCAAAAAAAACAAAACACAATCGGCCCTTTTCAGGGCCACCACACAAACCTACGTCCAAAGCAGAATTCCAGTCGTTCGTCGCACCACTTTTCTCTCTCTCTCTCTCTCTCTCTCTCTCTCTCTCTTCTGTGTACGGTTTTTCCTTCTTACACACACAGGCGCCGCCATCTTGTACACACGTACTTGGCCACCTCCTCCACTCCACTCCACGCACGCACAGTCTCGCGACCATTAACCAGCACAAACACGCGATCTAGTGT